>NC_134530.1:109075266-109381438 GCF_050624435.1 Tenrec ecaudatus
AGTGCTTCATTGTGATTGTAAAAAGTTGGAGTTTAGCATGGAGATTATTTGATTTTACTGTTCTGCTGGGCATACCATGAGTCATTGCAGAAGAAGGAAGGGAGTGGGTGACCTCACTACCAAGAAAGAAGAACTGGGGGTGGAGTCGAAGATGCCTACACACGAAATGTCTTCGATCCAGAGAAAAGAGCTGTGACAGTAGAGGCATTGCAGAGGAGTTATGGTAGCGAGGTGGCAGAGGTGGCAGAACCACCAGCCTGAGGCAGGGGGAAATGACCTGGCCCAGGAGGGATGACAGTGGAGAGCTTTCTGGCAGAGGGTTAACTTTCCAGAGTGAGGTACCTCCAGACTAATTGGAGAGCTAGGTTTGCTGACTGAGCTGAGTGTTGTGTTTAAGTTGTGTGTTTTGTTTGATTGTGTGTAAGCCATTTCCAATATGCCAAACACCTTGAGAGAGTCAATTGCTTGCCCTGGGGACACAGGGTCATAGTCACAAGGAATACCAATGTCAATTTGCCAAACAGTTCGCAAGTATAATGCTCTGAATTCTGCATTGGTGAGTAGTGCATGGCATATTAAATGCTTGTGAGCAGCCGTCTAAGATGCAAATATTGGTTTCTCTCTGTCCAAAGGAAAGAAGAGTGAAAGTGCCATGGACTGCCAGAAGTACATACGAATTAGCCTTAGAAGAAGCATGGCCATATTGTTCCTTGAGGAAAGGAAATCAGACACATTGTGCGCACTTTGGGTGTGTTGTCAGGTGAAGAAGATCCTGATTGGTAAGGAAGAGGGGCAGGGAAAGAGGAAGGCTCCCCAAGGTGTGGGTTGGCACAGTGGCTGCAGCAGTGAGCTCGAGCATAGAGACAAGGGAGGGTGGTCCAGGAGGTCTGTGTTTCGTTCTGTTGAATGTAAGCTTGCTATGGGTCAGCACTGACTTGATAGCGCTTACAACCACAGCATGAACAGCAAGCCCATAATTAAATATACGAACAGGGAAAATTTTAAAGGTGAGTATAATGGCCAAGAACAAGAAAAATGAAACTCATAAACATTATTGGTATACAACTACTCTGGAGATCTATTTGTATGAAAATAATGTTCAGTTATATATTTACATATACATATATACACACACACACACACACACACACACACACACACACACACACACACACTGGAGGCCAAAGTGTTCACTGTTAAATACATACAGCCCATACAATAGGGACATTCATAAACATATACAGAGAGATTTACACAGCATTATTGATTTCTATTAGTAAGAAATGGGGTACATAAACATACATTAAAATATACAAAGAAAAATATAAATCTTAAAAAAGGAACTTGATAAATTGATATATAAAGAGTAAAGTAAAAGAAGATATTTGTCTATATAACTATGTATTATATATGGATATATTATATATGTATTTATACGTACATATATGTATATATATGTCTCTACATATTATGTCTACATATATATAAACCCTAGAAAGGATAGCAACTTTCATAAATGTGCATAAAATGCAATATAATATTTAGTATTTTATGGCTATATGAAAGAACACATAGTAATAAACATTGTTTATTAGGTAAATCTGCTGTCTAAGCCTACTTTAAAGTATTAAAAAGCAAGATTATTACTTTGAAGAGTAAAGTGTTCCAGAGCCAAACCATGGTATTTTCAATGGCCTCATGCATGCGAAAGTTGGACATTGAATAAGGAAGATCAAAGAAGAATTGATGCATTTGAATTGTGCTGGAGGAGAATATTGAACATCCCATGGGCTGCTAAAAGGACAAACTTTCTGTCTTGAAATAAGTATGATCAGAAAGCTCTTTGAAGGCAAGGATGGCAAGATTTCATCCTACACACTTTGGACGTATTGTCAGGAGTCTCCAGGCCCTGGAGAAGGACAGCATGCTTGGTAAGTGCAGGGGCATCAGAGAAGAGGAAGGCCCTTGGGAGATGGATTGACAAAGGAGCTTCAGCAATGGGGTCAGGCACAGAACAATTGTGAAGGTGGAACAGGAACGACCATGCAGTGTTTCTTTCTGTTATGCGTATGATCGCTAGGAGTGAAAGCCATCTCAATGGCACCTAACAACAAAAACAACATGAATACACATATGAGATTAAGAATATATTGTTACAAACTCATAGAAACCAGTTTTAACTAAATATATCATAACATGAAGCTGTTGTTTCTCAACAGATCCTCCATCTATGGATTAAATATAACTCTGAAGGTTGTGTTTCCATCTCTCCAAACCTTCCTTTAAAAAGTATATGCTCTTTGTTTTATAGCAAGTCAGTTCAGCAGTTTGGGCATCCTTAAGGACTCGAATTATGTTCCCTTTTTAAATTCTCTTTATACTTGGTGAACAAAAACACTTCCTCACAGACAAGATGAAGGCTGTTGCAGGAATGGGGTAAGGTTTTAACAGGAGGATAGCCCTTGAGAAACTCAAAGAATGAGCAGGTACATATTTGTGATTGAAAAAAAATCCACAGCACAATTTCCTAGCAGTTTTTCTCAGCAATGTTGTTTTCAATTGTCCTGAAACTTCTTCATAATAAGCCCCTGTGGTTGCTCAAAAAAATATCTATCATAATTAATCCTTTGGGTCCCCCAAACAGTTCCTGTGATCTTCTGAGCTAACTGACCTCTCTACCTTGAGTGAAATCGGCACAGGTACCTCTCAGAAGCCACCATTTTAATGGAAACATTTATTTTTAAAGCACCATAAGGCAAGTGCGTTGTTTAGAGAATTGTTTACAGCCAGTGAGAAACCACAGAGACACACTTAAAATCCATTTTGTTTGGAATAAAGTTGTGCATATATGATTGAAAGACCTAGCAGTAATGAATCTTGACTGACTACCTGAACGTCACTATGAGTTAATGTGGTGGAACTGGGTTTGTTCTGAGTTAGTTCTGTGCACGTACTTAAACCTACCAAGAAGTGTAGCAGAGGGCAAAATCACGACATTGCTTGTCTCGTGTTATCGCATGAGAAAATATACCTAGAAGTGTAAGTTAAAGAACACTGGAAGCATATTTGACACATCTGTAAGAAACTCCACATCTGGACTCTGGGAAAAAAGTTGTAAGTTACATCATTTTCATTAATTCATGTATCTTAAACTTTGTAAAAGTATTTCATGGATTTAGGAATGCCTATTGCTTTTCCACCCTGGGAATACAAAGATCTGGGTTAAGTACTTAGCCTCTCCCAGCTCTGAGGAAAACTAATCTTAAAATATTAATGCCTACTATGGGAACCAATAATGAGAATTTAATTTCTCTCTTCTATAGTATATTTAAAGTTATATTGTTAGTAAATTTATAGTTATATTACTTATTTATCGTGAAGGGCCAACATATTTTCTTTAACCCTAAAAGTGCTTTTGGGTTGATTCCAAATCATCCATACATGAAAATACACACTAGAAATGCTTCATAGGATGTCAAATATTGTAAATGTTTATGGACAATGATTGTTACGTATTTCTCCTGATAGCGACGTATATTTTCAGACAGTCCAACTTTTGGCTTGGGGCCAAGTTCCTTTACCATTGACCACCAGGTCTCTCGCTTTTTTAAAATAGCAAATGTAGTTTTTGCACACCCTAAAAGACACACAGACCTACGAGGAGATTTGGGTAGTTGAAACACAGAAGCCTTTTTAGTCAAGTAAGAAACCTATATAGGGACTAACGATTAAGATTCTTTTTTGCAATTGAATGAAAAGTATTTTGATGGGGTTTGGTGATAGTTAAGTGAACACATAAATTTGGTTTTATTCACAACTGCTAAAAAGATGAAAAAATGTAAAGATCTTTACCAACTTCTGTAGACTGAAATTAATCAAATGATCCAACCAGGGGCTATGATATTTACGGGTGATTCAAGTGCAAACCATGGAAGCCACGAACACTCAAGAGTTGAAAAATAACTTGGTGGTAGATATGGCCATGGAGATTTGAAGAGGAATATTTGTAAGACAGATGACTTAGTAAACGGAAATATCTGCTGTTGTTTTTCATTTTTTGTGATTACATGGTGGGTTTCCATTTAGATAATCGTTTTTGTATTCATTGATTAAACACTGTATCAAACCTCCCAATTGCTTGTCCTATGTTTCCACCCTCTTCTTCGTCTTCTTCCTCTTGTAGAATATTATCTTCCCCTTCATCTGACCTAATCACTCTCTGGCCCATGTGTGGGAAATGTCCATCTTGCAGCCACGTAAGCCCCGGAAATAATCAGTTTCATTAAACATCACACGCCTCACCACAGAGAAGTACTTCCAGCCATCACATTAAGGTGAGTAATTGAACGTTTTACCAAATATAGCAGGCTAAGTTTTAAGTTGGTGTTTTTATATGGCATGTGAATGAAGTTATAAATAATGAAATAGCCTTTGGCAGAACATAGATTCCTCACTCATGGCTTCTCTGTCTTGGGAACATTGCAGCTATAATACTGTTTAGAATTGGGGCTGACAAGATTTTTGTCCCATAGTCTTTGGACATGTTTTCAGATGGGTGACCACAAGGTCAGTAGTTTGAAACCAGCAGCTACTCCTTTGGAGAAAGGTGAAGCTTTCTACTCCCATTAAAATGATAGTCTCAGAAACCCTCGGGGACAGTTCCCTGTTGTCCTCAAGGGGTGCTCTGGGTCTGAAACAACATGATGGCAGGGAGTGAATCGCTGTAGAAGGGCAGCATCTTTGGTAAAGTAGGGGTCACTGCAAAAGAGACAAGCCTTCAATGACATGGAATGACACTGTGGTTACAACAATGAGCTGAAATATCACAAAGATTATGAGGTTGCCCCTGGCCTGGGTAGGATTTCATTCTGTTTTACGTAGGTTCATTCAGGGTTAGAGCCAACTCTATGATATCTAGAGTGTGTTATGCAGGGTTGTCTAGAGAAATAACACCAGGACACTTATGATTATATATATAATTATAATTATTATCATCTCTCTCTGTTAGAGAAAAGGAAAATAACTGCTAATTGGTCCACACAGCAGTACAGAGACCTCAGTTCAACTCACTTTCATGGAACAGTCAATATACTGAATGAAGGTCCTTCACCTCAAAAGGGCTGTCAGTTGAAGGTCAAGGAGGCAGAAAGCGTAGTCTGCCCTCAGGCAAGACAAGCACTGGGGCGGGGGGGGGGGCGGGCAGCAGCAGTTAGTAGCTCTGGGTGCTTAGTGAAGCAGGCCCCACGAGATATCAAACTTGAGAGATGTACACAGAGTGACACCAACCACAAGCCTCGAGCTCTAGTGATGTCTGCATCAGGTCTCGGGGGAGTCTTAAGCTCGAGCAACAGGATTCCTGGGTTGACTCAGCCCACAAGTAGTGCAGCACACAGTTGAAGCAAAGAACTAGCTGGATCACCAGGGAAGAAGAGAGATGAGATGCCAGCCTCAGAATGTATTTACCTCCGTGCCTTCCAATCAAATTACGACCTGATTAAACTCCACCCACATATTCCTATGGAGGTCTAGTTGGCACAATATACCTAACTATCACATAGCAATAACAAAAAGAAATAGGATTCTGTGTGATTAACATAATAACTCACAAGAATGAAGTGTCAGAGTTAGGGGTGTAGCATTAAAGCTGTAACTAAATATCTGCTCCTCTGCAAACATTTCAGGAACGATGTTACTTACAAATGTACACTTTTTAAGCTGAGACAAGAGCTGTTTTCCCATTGTGCATGAGACTGGTGTGAGATTGGCTTCTCCAGAGACTCTAATGTTCTGAAAGTCAAATTTCACTGCTCTGTTAATTTCTTCACTTTCACTTTTTAATCAACATTATACTTAGGAGGAAAGAATGCGGTTATCATTATCCATCTGAATATCACTTCATTTTCTCTTTTATTATAATTTCTTACTTAGCCCCTATCCTACCATAAAATTGATTTGAAATTATACATGGCTATAAAAGGGAATCTAGTTGTGGGTGGGAAAAAAAAACAAGGAAATAAACTATGTTCTTTTTATTTCTCTATAATGTTTATTTTTCTAAAACAATGTTTTATTTTGGTACTCTCTATTTCCCCCCCTGCTTGTTTTCTGAGTTAGAGGTCAGGAATAATACTGTGTATTCCTCAGAGACTCGAGCAGTTACACCATGGGATTTTTCCATCTAAAATACTTAGCTGCCAAGGTCTACCTGTTACGGTATGTGATTTTAAAGAATAACCTACCTTGACCCTGCCTGTTCCATATTAAATTTTATGCAAAACGATGAAATTCCCCTCTGAGCCATATGGTTTATTGGTTGTTTGAATTTTGAGTTTTCAATTTGCCTTCCTAGTTTGCCCATAGTGGGACCAGAATTTCTCTTTTAGTTGGCCATAAATTCTCTCTATGTACTAGATCCAGCAAATTCCCTCTGATGCTATGTAATATTGCCTGTATTTTAACTTATATATTCATACATAATAAAGTGTTTGCATATCCAGTTCTGTTTACTGAAGTAAATTGGGAAATATATGAATTTACAGAGTACGTATCTTTTTTGAAAACATGTGTGACTTAGAAGTTCATTCATTTGACTATAATTATAGTCTGGTCAGAATTCATGCTACATAAACTGAGGAGATAATTACTCATTAAATTGGCAGTAACTTATTTTATTTCTTAAAAATCTACAATCTTGTTATTTTTTTAAAGATACAAAGTAAAAAAATATGGTTGTTTCCATCAAAACTTTATTTTTACAAAGGTCATTTAGGTTATCAAAAGAGGAACAGTATCTAAGTTAAAAATCAATTTACTTTTGGTTTCTATTTAAATTAATATCAATTAAGATAGCAAACATTTATATTTGTTTAAAATAGAAAACCATAAAATAATATATTTTATTACATAGCACAAGTGTATGACTTTTTTCTTTTATACACTTAACCTGAATATAAAAGCATGAAGATAAATTATATATCAATTCACTAAAAAGAGAAAAGAGCCAGATTTTGCCTAAGCAAAACAACTGGATGGTTGTTTAATATTTCATGAAAATAATTTGAAGTTTTTATTTTGTGCCATGTAATTTGTGTCAACAACAGAAAATCAACTTCATTGTACATAATTTATAGCCTTTCATGGATTACGTGTTAATTGTTTTATCAGCATTTTAAAAATGCAGAAAAGATTCGTTAGCATGCAGGAATGGCCAGAATTAATAATAGTTAGTGCTGTGTCGTATCTTCTTTCACTCTTTATTCATACAGTTATTTTTTACTTAAACATCATGGTTATAACTGAAAGCCTATTAAGAAGTAATCATTAAGCACTGCATGCATGGAGACAAATTGCGAATGTCAGAATTGCTTTGCCATTTTAAATGTTAGAGATGAGTCATGGTGAGCTTCTGGGCTGAAGGGCTCAAACCAACAACCGAACTCAAGGTCTTCACATGGCCTCCACCTCCCAGAAGAGACCTTGTGGATTTTCTAGATTGTAACACTTTAAGGCAGGAGAGATCCTCCTTTTTCTCTTGCAGATTGGCGAGTGGCTTTAAACTGCTGACCTTGTAGTTAGCCATCTAACATGTAAGCACTACATTATCATTTCAAACATCGAGGAAGAGTGTTCCAAGCAGAGGGAAAGCCAGTGCAGTGATTCAGACAGGGAAGGGTCCTAAATGAAGGAAGAGTCCAGTGTGCCCGCAGCAGAATTGGTTAGAAGTGCGCCATCGTGGATTTTTTTCTTCTTCCCCCTAAGATGTTGTCCTTTCAGAAGCAGACCTTCAGGTTTTTCTTCCAAGGTTCTTCAAGGTGCTTAGAACCAGCCACCTTGTGGTTAGTAGACACTGAGTTCTTAACTGTTCGATTGTGCCTGCCACACAGTGTTTCCTTATGAGAGGCTCTGGGTTACTTTACAGAGAGCGTTGATTCTTTTACTGGAAAGCAGTACTCATTCGCTGGTGTTGTCACCTCAGCATCTGTCTGTGAGTGCTGTGTTTCGCCTTCAAGATCACCCCATGGAATGTTGCTCCACGTTGTGCTTTGCCATATTCTTACCGTATCCCTTGGCGCGACCTTGCTTATTATCATCTCAGAAAGTCTTTCTATACTTTTCTATCTCATGTTGCTTTCTGCATTTCCAAAGGCTGAGATTTCAGATGCAGTAAGCAAAGCTTTAAATTTGTGCACTTGCTACATTTCAAGGATTGATTGTAAATTATTTCATCAGTTCTATCAAATCACTTTGAACTTAGAGTTGGCATTGAGGCATTGCTCAAGAAGTGGAACAGTCTCAGTAAAACTACTTTGAAGAAAAAGGAGTAAAGCCCAGAGATAAATTGACCTCGCAATGACCTCACAATTTACAGTTAGTTGGAAATTCTCTTTTCCCAAAACTTTTTATTTTAAGAAATAGCAAACTAACAGCAGTTGAAAGATTGACATAGTAAACATTAACTATCTTTAGTCATTTCTACTAATGATTAACCTTTGACAAGTGTAACGTGCTTTTTAAAACCAAACATTTTTTCATTTATTTTAAAATAAATTATTTAAACGTTGACCCTAAATATTTATGCATGTACCTCTTTAGGGTTTAAAAACATGAATATTTCTCTACATAATCAAAAGGGCAATACAAGTCTCAAGAAATTTTGATAAATAAAATGCAATCTTTTTATTTTTTTAATCATTTTATTAGGGTCTCATACAACTCTTAACATAAACCATACATATATCAGTTATGTAAAGTACATTTGTACCTTCATTGCCCTCATCATTCTCAAAACATTTGCTCTCCACCAGCCCCTGGCATCAGCTCCTCATTTTCCTCTCCCTCTTCACACACCCTTCCTTCATGGACCCTCATAATTTATAAATTATTATTTTGTCATATGTAAAGTTTATTATCAAATGACTTCAATTGTCCCAATAATTCCCTTTATATTATGGGTTGTTATGGAGGTAAGTTACAATGAAAGATCACATATCATATTGTTTAGGCTTTCTTAATCTACCTGCCAAATGATTATACAAAATCTGAGTACATTTCCTAATATATTTATTCCTAGTGAATGAGATCTTAATAACCAAAAGGACCCTGAACTGTCATTGCACTGAGATTTATTAGGTGTAGTAAATAGGCAATAAAATAATGGGCTACTCTTTCGTGCATGGTATTCATTCGGCTTGCTATGTTATAGTTCCTAAGTGATAGAACTTTTGAAGAAGAAGGATGGTGGCAAGTAAAAAGTTCTATAAATATATATTCATACTTATTGAGATGTTACGAATTACAGTGCACTTTATAGCACTTTTCCGCTATTTTCTGTTTGTAATTTTCAAGAGGAGGAGTACATTCTTTTCCTAGGTCCGCTTTAAATGTTAGATAGGTGTCACAAGAGATCAGGAATCTTATCATGCTTTCTCATTCTAATAAAAAGATTATTATTTTGAAATGAGATGTAATCCTATAAATACAATTTTACCAACATGTTTTTGATTCTCTAATTTAACTTTTTCTTCAGCTATTTCCTGGGCATGTGCTCCCTCTTGCTTCTCTGTCTCCAGATCTTTGCACGTTTCATTACATTTTACTTTTCCTTCCCGAGTTGCTCTTTGAAACGTTCAGTTCAATTCTTTCACTTTATCATTTCTTCCATGTGCCTCAACTATTCTGTGATCAAGAAAAAGTTTCAGAGTCTTTTCTGTTCCCCTCACAGACCTTGCTGCTCCTGTCTTTTTAGTGATCTTCTGCTTTCTTCATGTGCGATGGTCTGGATGGCATTTCACAACTTAACAATATTCTGTCATTGGTGCTCGATTACTCAAATCTATTCTTGAGATATTCTTAAAGTTTATGTGGGACATATGAAGGTTTTATCTTGGCTTTCATGGATTTACTTAACTTTTCTTCAACTTATCTTGAACTTGCATCTGAGCAATTGATGGTCTGTTATTGAGTTTGTCTAAGAACTCTTTCCACAGAAGTGGTCAATTTGATTCCCATGTGAAAGCAGTCATCTCCTGAAATCCTCACGAAGAGTCTCTGCTTATATCCACATAACTCTCAGTGCAAACAAAGAACGATATTTTCAATTAAGAAGTTATTGGCCTTGCCCACCTCTGCCATGTGATCCACAGCTTTGTCCTAGCCCAAGGCCATAGTTTACAACTGCTATTCCTTCCTCTTGGTTTCCAACTTTGCATTCCAATTTCTAATCATTATTGATCAATAATGACTTCATATTTTATCGATTTCAGACTGAAAAGTTGGTAGATTTCTGTAATTTCTTCATCACGAGTTTTAGTGGTTGGTGCACAGATTGTAATAATAGCTGTATTAACTGGCCTTCCTTGTGGATGCTCACACAGTCTCATTGCAGGCAGCATTGTACTTCCAGATAGACTGTGAAATGGCCTTCTTTCCAAAGAGGCAACATCATTCCTTTGAAGAGTTAATTGGCAACATAGTAAGCCATATGATAATTTGATTCAAAATGGCCAAAGCAGACCATTTTAGCTCACTGACAGCTAGGATATCAATCTTTATACATCCCATTGCTTTTTGTTGACTTCCAGTTTTCCAAAATCCATACTTCATGTTTTCCATGTTGCTATTGAAATTGTTCCTTTTTATTCTGAGGAGAAACTCATGAAAATCCTGGACACTCTGCTACATGCAAGTCATTATGGTCAACGCTGAGAGGACAGCTATTATCGAGTCATAGTTTAAGTGCCACCAGACGGAAGGGTTCCTCTGCCCTCGCTGTGTCAGAAAATGCTGATTGCTCTTCAGGAGGATTCTCATACGTGACAAGGTTCTAGTGCTGTTCACAAGGTTTTCTTCAGCGGATTCCTCAGATGTGTAGGGCAGCCCACTCCTTCTTTGCAGGCTGTCATTAGTCTGGAGCCTCTGCAGAAACCTGTTCTTCACTTTTGTTTTTATTTGAAATACCAGTGATAGAGCTTCCAGGATCACACCAACATGCAAGCTACCGATGAAGACTAGCAGAAGAGGTGTGGATCTTAGAATCCACAAGTTATATCTAAAGTTTACAGAAACATTGATTGTGCTTTGTTTTCTTTCTCTACTTTGTGTTCATCTTTCTATATTTTGTGTTTATTCCGTATCAATTTTGAAGCACGACTAGATAGCTACATGGATTCTAAGTCTGAGTTTATGAAAAATAAAATCAAGCAAATCATACGTTTTGGTGTGAGGGGAGAGGAGGAGGCAAGATTAACAAAAGGAAATTTGTTTGGGGGTCACCATCTTTTCTCAGAGTTGGCACAAATGATTAAAAGCTCAGCTCCACATCACTATTTGTCCTGCAAGGCATGGCTGCTTCAGCAGGAAACAACACAGAGACCTGGAAGACTGCCCCGGAGTTTGTGTAACTAAAGCTCCACAAGGACGGCAGTCAGTTGAGCCAGTCCACGAAGCAGCTGCTACCTGCACGCGCGTCGTTCAGGTACATGCTTTAGAAGCAAGTAGTGACTAAGCACAGAGAACTGCCCTGACTCGTGTCAGAGCCTTAGAGAATTATGTTTTGCAGACGTTCTGAGAGTGGTTTTTTCACCCAGGTATTTTCATCCTAAAACCCTGTGCTTGGTCCCATTTCTATTGCAGGTGCTTCACTTTTGTTTAAGGAAATACTCTGAGTGATTCACTTAATCAAAATGATTTGTAGGAAAATACATCATAATGGTCAGTATAAAAGATACTTTTCACATCAGTTTAATCTCAGAATGTTCTGTCTTTTTTATATCTTTGAAGTAAAAGTTGATACTCCCACTTCTAATCATGTCAGTAATATCTTATTTCTTTTATTCTCTACCCTCCTTCTCTAAGTACAGTGCACTCCCCCACCCCCCAGCTATAGGAGAAAAGGAGAGATTATAAATTTGAAATATTTTCTGTTGTCTCAAATTTTACAGACAACGAGATTTCAGTAGAGAGGCTGAGCCTTTATATTTTATAAGTACTTTAAATCAGTGCTATTTGGGTGACTCTGAATAATTTTGCGCTAGTGTTTCTCCAATTGTTTAATGTCCCGCAAGTTCACGATTACAAAGTTCGCTTATCCTCCTCACCATTTTTTACACAAATGTTGCTTTTAATTTACTATTACATAAGTTATCAAAGGATAATCTAGGGCCTGAATCACATTTCACCCCATTCATATTATCTATTGAAAGCATTACAAAGATTTCACCTTACTTATATCACTCTGTTTTGACTCTAACAGAGCATCACTATATTGATCTTTAACATAGTATGCTGGCAGACTTATAGTGTAGTTGCTGATATTACCCCCAGTGCGAATGGCAAAGATTCAGGTGTTTTCCCTGCAAGCGGCTGATAGTAACTCTCATTTGTTCTATGTGTCTTGTTAAATTATTAAACATATGGTCAAGGGCATTTTTCAAGGTCGTAAAAGAAATGTGCTCAGTTTACCGCTTGTTCTCCCATTAGGGATCCAAATTATTGTACATATTTCTTGGATCCTTAGGCAACTTTGTAATAGTAAGCAAAAAAAGCATATGTCTGGAACAATTTGATCATGGCTGTGTGTAAACGACTGCGTGGTTTAAAGCTCAGAACTCCCACGGAAGATATCGCGCTGCAGACGAGGTACTACCAACATTTCTACAGAGAGTTGCTTAATGTAGAAATTAATCTGACTCTGTAAGGATCATGCCAATCACTGACCATTATAAATATAGATAAGAATAAAGGTATTCAATCAGAGAAATACTGCATACACTCAAGTTTATTTAAATACTTTATTTACTGTCAGGATTTCTGACGCAACTGGCCTTCAGCCTGCAAACACTAGTAGGAATGATAAAGACCAGGGTAGGAGTGTAAAAGAAACAAGGTAATTTTTTAAATTGCAGGAAAAAGTCACTCAAAAGTAAAAACAAAAAAGACATCTCCAACCACAATGGATTTTTCAAAGCAAATGGGTCGATAACAGACATCAGTCACCACGTATATTTTGAAGAATCCAATTAAATATGAAACTGCTACTTCTTTACCTTTTTATACCCTTAAAATTAATATATAAATTACCCCAATAGGGCCCTTGTTAGTTGAACTTAGAGGTCTATTTCAACTTCAAGGTAACAGATGAAAGTTTATTTAAAACAAGCATATTTAACTTAATGAGATTCATATGAATTTCTTCTTTTATTTGAAGAATTTTGGAAAGCATCAACCTTGAAAGCACATCTGTTCTTGTTAATACTGCTAGAAACCACCCGCCTCCTCCCATTAACTCTGAGAAACAGGGGTGACTGTGTGGGAGGGGGTGAAACACACTTCAACTGACAACCCCTCCCCCCCTCACCAAGGTAGGCTTTAATCCTGTCCTTACTCAGTTAACCTAAAGTCTAGTTAAAATAAACTAATCTGAAACTCGTATTGATTCACAGGAAAGGAAGATGCAGTAAGATGAGATCTGCTATTAAAATTTCAAAGCAGCTCTTATTTCTTTCTGAAGGCAACACTTAAAGATAACATGGACGAAATTCGCTGCCCAGTGTGGAGGAATGTGGCCTTCTCTTCTTCCACCACACCCGTCTGTCAAAGGAGGGATGATTAAGCTGCGTGCATCTTTCTGCACTTTCATTAGGAAGCTATGTAGCCTAATGTGAGGGGCACAAGGCTGGAAGTGAAAGACCCTGATTTCTCAACCAGTTAGTGATTGTCAGCAAAGTACTTAACCCCCATGAACTGCAGTCACTTTATCCATAAAATGAGAGGCAGGGGCCAGAAGACATTTAAGGTGTCTCTTTCAGTCTTAATAATTGATTGCTATATAAAACAGTATATAAACAGACACAAACAAAAAACTGATTCATACTGCTTGGTAATTCTGATCATTTAAACAAAGTCTACCTCAATCATAAGAATGCTCCCAGCAAATTTTTCTTTGATTTTTACATTTAATTTCACTTTAAAGATACAAAGATTTTATGACTAAATAGAAAAAAAGTGCAATTTTATGATAGTCTTTGAGGTACCTGAAAACTATCTTTAACTCTCTGTATGCTCTGAGTTTTTCCATATCCTAATGTGTTGGAGATACAAAAATGATGATTCCCCACTGGAAAATGTATTATTATCTTACTGAGGGGAAACAATTTTTAAAATCAATCTCACCATAAACTTTCAGCAAGATTAATTGTGTTACATTCTTTAGTCATCTCATTAACACAAGGGTAAAATTGAAATGTGACCAATGCAAGTAGCCAATGGAGTAAGACGTTAAGGTGTTTTTGCTATTATTTTTCAAATGACAAAAATGCCTTTGACAACTGCAATCTGAAACTCGAGTTCGGTGTGAGGACGAAAACTGAAATACAAAGGGGCTGTTTTAGCAAATGTTCCCATTATAAACGCAGTTAAATGTTATCTTCTGAATTTTTTAAAGAAAAAATGAATTCAGATTTAAAAACATTCTTCTATTTTTCATATTTAAAAATATTTTGTCAGCTTTGTTCCGCTGGGTATGCTAAAGGAACAAACAACACCTTATGTGAATGTACATACTAAGAGAGCCAGGGATGGCTCACACAGTCCCACAGGTAGGCAAGTCCAGTTTGTTTCAAGTCCATTGATCAAATGGTAAGTTGAAGGCGTCTCCTGACCCTTCTAGGTGTGGAGCCTGACTAACTAGGATGCAGAAAGTTTCAGCAGGAAGACCACAGGCTGGTCAATACCGAGCCAGGTGAGTTATGGACCTTCAGTCCCCTGATGCCTCCTGGTATTGGCAAGAAATATGATAGAATGTCAGCAAACCAAATGCAGGATCCAGATACAGAAAGACAAGTGTTTCCATCGTCAGAACCCCTGAGGCTTTCTTCCAATGAAATCAAGGCTGTGATCTAATCCAGGAGGCTTCGCTCCACCACAAAGCACCACTTATTTAACAGATTTCCCTACTGTGGTAGCTTACGTGTGGCTTCAATGCTGTGTCATCTGTGTTTCAAATCGCAGCAGGGTTGCTCAAAGCGAGCAGGTTTCGGCAGAGTGTTCTTACTAAGGAGAGACTGCCCAGAAAGACTAAGGAGAGAATGTGAAGAATGGATAGGCTGTGTCTTTGTAAAACGTATGGGTAGCATTGAAACATTTTCAGAGATGATTCTAGTAGATGAAGCCCTCCGGTTGGAAGGTCTTAAAAATATGACTGAGGAAGCCCTGCCTTCTCGAATGGAGCCGGCCATAAAGATGGCGCAGAGGCTGTGGGAGTAACGTCTGTGGGGCCTTCGCGTTCGGAGGGGGCATGACTCAAAGGAGAAGAAAGAGCTGCAAATATCAATCAACAATTGGAATGTGGAATGTCCAAACTATGACTCTGGGGAAATTATGTCATCAGAAATGAAATGGAACCCATAAAGTTTGATATGACAGGTGTTGGTGTAAGGAAATGGATTGGTATTGGTCATTTTGAATCAGACAGTCATGGTTCACTATGCCAGGAATGAGAGATCCAACAGGAATTGGCATTGAAAGTGGGGCATTTCAAGATCCATCTGGAAGTACAATGCTGTCTGTGATAGGATAATAAATATTTGCATAAAAGGAAATAAGTCAATACAACTCTTCATCATCATTTTATTCATCATATTATGCACCAACCCCTAAAGCTTGTGTTGCAAAATTTAAGAATTCTACTAGGTTTTTAGTTTACAATTGATTGAACATGTGATCAAAATGCATTGAGAATGATTATATATTGAAATGCAAAAGTTGGAAATAAGAGGAAGAAAACGTAGTTGGAAAATATTGCCTTGCTAGGTGATAGAATTTTTCAAGATCAATGAATTCATTGCAAACACCTTTTGTCAACAACAAAAAAGGTGACTATATGTGGCCGTCTCCAGATGAAATGTTCAGAAATCAAAGTGACTATATCTATGGTAAGAGACAAAAGAGAAGCTCAATATGAGCAAACAGACCAGACCAAGGGCCAAACAGACCATCAATGGAACATATATAAGTTCAAGTTGAAGCTGCAGATAAAGACAAAAAAGTCAATGAGAGCCAAAATACCACCTGAATTTTTAGAACATCTCAAGAACAGATTGGCTGCATGGAACACTCATGACAGAAGACCTGGTGATATGTGGGATGACATGAATAACATCATTTGTGAAGAAAGCAGAAGGTCATTAAAAAGAGAGGAAAGAAAGAAAAGATCAAATTGGATTTCAGAACAGACTGTGTTGTCTTACTTAGTGTTCTCTGATTTGCCTTTCTTAAATCTAATATCAATTGCAATGACTACACAGAATCCACACACAAAATCATGATTAAAGATTTATTAAGGAAATTAAAAGGTTGCAATCCTATTGAGAAATGCTCATGATCGTTGTTTATAAGAACATGTTGCCAAGTTCTTTCGGGTCTGGTAATACATGTCCAAAGAGGCATGCCGCTCCCATGAAGCTTAAACCCAAAGACATTCAGCTCGAGTTTCATAGGTCAGCAAATCTAGGGCCCTGAATTAACTGTCCAAAGCATTCCACTCTAGTAAGTCTGATCCAGAAGACACTTCCATGGGTCAGCAAGCCCAGCATCCCCAATTAAATGTCCAGAGGCACCCCACTCTGCAAGCTAGCCTCCTGGATAAAAACACGCAGCTTCACTTGCTCCACGACTTAGGAAGTCTACCACTTTGTTCCATGCTCTGTTCTCGGTTCGGCCGCTGCTCCTCTGAATTGATAGCTGTCTTTTTGATCCAGCAGGTTCACTGGCCAAGAAGATCTCTGATCTGGAGGATGTGCTCCTCTCATGGCTCTTGCTGGTAATGAGAACCCTCCTCCAACTTTTCACCGGACTCATTCAATATGCAGAGCAGGATGGCATCCAGGGGATCCTGTTCACAATTACTCACAAGCGAATCCTACCGGTGTCTCTTCACCTTCTTAACAGACCCCGTAGGCCATTCCCTGGTTCTTCTTGCCATTATCCCTTTCAAACTGAAGGATTATTTTCCCCTCTTAAAAAAATTAACACATCTATAAGCGCTTGTAAGGCAGCCACTTCACGTATTCACCTTCCATCATTTAGACACCCAGTCACTAAAGTATCTGCCATAACAACCCCATACTGAGGAAACAAGAATAAGTGATGCGTCTTCATTTTTGGTTAGATCTTTGTCTAACTGCATGCATAAACTAAGTTTAGTGTAGAGTAGTTCAATCATCAAAAGGGCAACAATGCACACCAACTCACGGGGTCAAGTATCTTTCTATTCATTTGTTTGCATTCTGTTCGTCTCAGCCCAGCCATTCCAGCTAGGCTAAATGATTCCAAATGCAAGCTTGCGATTCCCCCACCCCCACCCACCCTGCACACACATCCGTCACTTTGGACTAGCTTGTCCCTGGAGCTAGGCTATGATCATAGTCTTCATATTATTTTTTTAACTTCAAACAACCTAGCCCTTCTTCTCTCTCATCCTTAGCAGTGGGGACTGGGTCACGAGGCACTAAGGGAACAGGTGCAAATCAGCCCATCTCTTCCACCGCTGCTGCATCTTCCACCACCGACACTCAGTAAGTGGAAACAACAATGTACATATCCAACAAGATATTGATTTATTAAAATATTCTTATTCCACTGAGCTAGATGTCAATGATTAACTCATTTTAAATGATAGTCCCAAAGTCACTAGTAATCTTTTTCTAAAGGTCTCAGATTTAGTTGCTTGGAAACCACAGAAACCACAAATGGAAATGTCTATTCTTGAGTCACGATCATGCTCATCTGTGGAATCGTAGCCATTATGATCCATAATGTTTGTCTTTGATGATTTTCAGAAACATATCTCCAGGGCTTCTACCTATTCTTAGTTTGGACACTCTTCTGGATTGCAATCAGCATCATAAAAACATGCAGGCTTCCACTGACAGACAAGTAGTTACCGGGAATTGGGTCATGGCATTGTTCATGGACAGGTAGAATTCTACCACTATTAACCACTGAACCTACTAGCAAAATAGATAACACTCAATGCATTAAATTGCTTAGGGAAATGACAAAGAAAGAATATAGTCTACATTCATTAAAATTTGTACATATATAGAAATAGAAACAATAAATGCAATACAAGGATAATAGAAGTTGGGTAGATTAATATGTGAGCTCTTGCTATCATTTTATTTAATATTTTTCAAAAATACAGTACTAAATGCACTTTAAAATACTTTTAAGTTATTTCACTAAAAAGTTCATAGCTGAGTCATAGAAATACTGTTATTGTTAGGTGCCATTGAGTGGTTTGAGACTCATAGTGATCAGAGATATGTAGGTTTATTGTGCCAACCTGGCTAATGAGAACATGTGGGATTAATAAGGTTGCAGTTTGATTGAAGGAAAAAGAGATAAGTGGCCCGGAGAGCTCTCTTGCTCTCTGGTGATTTGATCAGTGTGAATCTGCCTTAGCTAATTCTCTGCCTCAACTTATGAGCTACAGTATCAGTGGGACACCCAACCCATTGACCGTGTTGCTAGAGCCTGAGGTTGCTTCGAGACCTGCTTCCACCCAACTCCTGGTGCCAATTGTGTTAGACAGAATTCTGTAGAGAAACTAAACCAGGACACTTATGATTTTATATATATCATATATAGATAGATGATAGATACATAGATAGATACAGCACAAAGGACTGTAACAGCTAATTCCACACAGCAGTACAGAGGGCTCAGTCAACTCACTTCTGCGAAACAGTTAATATACTTCCAGTCCTAAAATTTACGAGGCCTGCTGGGTCCCAGGTTAAGGAAGCAGACAGCTGAGGCTTCCATAGAGCAATGTAGGCAGTCCGGGCACAGGCAGCGAACAGCAGGGAGGGTCACCAACAATCAGCCAGATGAAAGGATCTGACACTCCCCAGGTCATGCAATGTATCCAGCAGCAGTGTGGCAAAGCAGGTCTCAAAGGAACCTCAAGCTCACTTCACAGTAAACAAAGTGCGTCAATGGGACAATGCCCATTGAATCCACTGGTCATATCATATTCCTTGTCCTCCTGAAACAGCTGGCTTGATAAAATGATGGGATGACCTTCAAAGACACAATTACAGTGCTAGCTACTTGGCAATAACTTGCGGGGCAGGGGCAATATTCTCCAGGAGGCTGTATTTACTCTGAACCAGTGGCTAGTATATGGTGCTATGTCTCCAATAGCCAGAATTCATGGGTCCTGGAACCCAGGGGTGGAAGCTGGAGTGGCACCACTCATTATTACTCCTACTGATCCACTTGCAGCATTTTTGCTTCCTGTTCCAGCAACCCTATGTGCTTCGTGCCTGGAGGTCCTGGTCCTGAGTGTATATATATATATTCATAAGGGTCCTGGTTTTGTTTATCTAGAGAACCCTGTCTAACACATGATCTTATATACAACAGGATGAAAGACAGCCCAGTCCCGCTCACAGTTAGTATGCTCATAATTGCTAACTTTTAGCCCTTTGTTGCAGGCACTATGGCAACCTATTCCATTGCCTTTCTCTTTCTGCTGGCTCCTAACTTAGCCCATCATGTTGTCCTTTTCCAGGGATAGTCTTTCTTGATAACATGTCAAAAATGAATAACGTGAAATGAGATTGCTTATCCTGCCTATCTTATTTAGATAGACAGTAAACGAAAAAAACAAACAAACAAGACCATACACATATTTCAAAACCTGTTATCCTGACCCTGAGTAGAGATGGGTAGTTCCCTGTTAAATAATTAGCAGAACCTGTTACAATTCATAGTACAATCACCTTTTCTTTCAGGGTTCCATATCAGGGGTCTGGCTTACCTAACAGCACTTTTACCCTTTTATTCCTCAGCAATCTTGATCAAAAGGTATGTCTCCTACCAGCCCCCATGCTCTTCCTGCAGTCAGGGATGGAGTGGGTCCAGTGCCACCCCAGTGGCAGTAACACCTTCAGACTCTCATTGTGGCCCCCTTGGGAGTACCCCCAAGCAGTTCAGCTGAGGTGCCAAGCACTGCGCCCCAAGCCCACCCCCCACCCCCCCACCACTTAGATGTCTAAAAAATCTTACATTCTGGACTCCTCAGGGTCTTCCTGGCTTTGCTCCCATTGCTGGTCTGCTGCATTTCCCTCTTGGCTTGCCCCCATGTGTGCCAGTCACACTGGCCGTCCCCCACACTGTCTTCAGTGCTGTCTCTGTGGTGCCATCCTCTGGGGACAGGAATAACAGCAGCGCAGCTGCAACCTTTTCAGTAAGCAGTGCATCACCTCACAGGGAGCCTACTGCTCTTTCAACTCTGGCCCCTTATTATTCTCAAATTGCCAAATAACCTGTACGCATCCTTTTTAACCCCTCTTTCCTCATCCTCAAAAGAGAAAGAACATTTCCTTCTGTCTTTGTATTTTGTTGTCTGAGCTCCTTCCACTACTCATCCTTACTTTATGAAGGTTTATTAACATTGCTCTCTAAGAGTGAGTTACCTTCCTCAGTGGGATTTTGTACTATCTGTTTAGGTAACAATTGCATCAGATGAAGTAGTCAAATAATCAAAATACTGCACCCACAAGATAGGACTTTTGTGGGGAGTTTTCAGTGAGATGCCACTCTTAAGGGCATCAAAAGCATCAGTATGAACTAAGTTCTCAATTCGCATGAGTTATTCTCTTATAAATATGATTATTCTATAAATAATTTATGCCAACATAGACAAAATACAAACTTTCACAGTATGAGGGGGATAAAGAGAGAGATAAGAGACTACATAGTTACACCTTATGTAAAAATTCAACAAACATCAGAATGTTTGATTATAACTGGAGGATATTTGTGTATAGCTCAGCTAGTTTTCTTTGAAACAGAATTTCTATTAACCTATATTGTTTAGTATACTTTAGAGAAACATACTGCTCAACATGTACTAAAATAACTTAGAATAGATTCTGTTTATGATTGAAGATATAGTTGTTTTCTAAAATATCTCTGGTATTATGGGTATATGCTGAGCTCCATGGATATGTAGGGAATTCGTTAATTATATTGAGTGTGTTTTATTCCCAAATCATAATCTTAAAGATTGGAAAGCTGACTGAGAACACAAGTCTTTCATTAGGTCTAGAATTTTCTTTATCATTTTCACATTGGATGTGACTTCTTTCTTGTTTTCTTTCATAAATTAATTGCTAGACATATGCTAGACCTTCTTATTCTAAGCTCTGTTAATATCATAATTGCCATGTCATTTCTATATTTTTTGTATAAAATGCAACGTTATGTTCTTTATACATTACTTGTTCTTTTTTCATTCAAATTTTGATTCGGGTATTAAAATTTCATTTCAGTGAATATATATCAACAGTATATCTCTGTGTAATTTCTACAAATTCTATTTGAATAACTTGTAATTTAATGTTAAAATCATATTTTGTTTGTTATTTTGCAAACAATTTAGTAAAATGCATTATATACTATTTAATTTATATTTAATACCTGAAATCTTTGTGGCTATAGCTTTGATTTTTATTTTATTCTATTGACTCACCTTCTAGATGTTTTTTCTATTGTTTGTTTATTTTTCTAATTTTAGATCATGATTTCTGATCACAAAATTGCTTGATCCAGAGAAGATTTGCTATTATTATTGTTAGAAATTGGTGTATCTATGTGTTAATTTATTTGAGTTTTCCAGAGCTCATACTTTTATATTTTTATTTTGATGTGACTTTTTAAGTGATATGTATTAATGCTTGTAGGGATATGATATGTGGAGACAAACTATCAATCACAACCCACAGCTTTGTTTGAGCCTATAGTTTTTATTCTGGGTTTTTATGTGATCACTAAAAAATAGAAAAGATTAGGGTTCTCATCAGATAGCCCAAGTGCTGTGACAGCTTCCAAGTGGCCTCAGCATTATGATTTCAATGTCATATTTAATTGAGGAGGGGAGAGAGTTCCTTAACTTTGAGCCATTGACTATACATTTTAATAAATTACTTTATATAATATATACAAGATTGGGAAGCATTTTGTTAGAGTTGATATTGAGTTTACCTAGTCATTCATTTATTTAGTTGTTCTTCCTTTTTTTAAAATTTAATTGTAAACTGGGTAAAAATTTACAGGGAAGACCATTTTGCCATTCAATAATTCCTAATTTCATTTCATGCCATTGATTGTAATCCCTAAATGTTACATCACTTAATCATGTACTCCCTTCACTGAGTCCCGTTTCTCCTTCTCTTCTACCTATTCTGAACTTTGTTCTCAGGTAAATGCTGCCTTTTTATTTCAATTATTATTATTTCAAACAGTGATTTTCCTAGGTGGTATGTTCCTTGTATAGATACGTCTATTGTGGAGCCACGGGAGAGTTCATTTCTTGACCTGAAGGGTGAGGATGAGTCATAGTCTAGGAGTCCCAGCAGCCTCTGTCTTATCAGTGAGCCTTATCATTTTTATGGTTTTGAGTTTTGTTCCACATTTTCCCTCCCAGGTGTTCAAGATTCTCTTAGGTGCATCTTTGCAGGGCAGTTGCTAGCAATAGCTGGGTACCATCTAGGCTTTCTGCCTCAGGCGCATGGGCACTAATGTTCACATGGCCTATTAATCAACTGGAATAATTATTTCTATGTGTTTTATATTTTCTTCACACTTCTTTTATCCAGACATGTGTGTGTTATAATTACACCTCAGATGGTCACTTATGAGGCTTGTAAGGCCACCACCAGTACTTACAAAAGTAGATATTAGGACACTGTCCTCGTGGATTATGCTTTTCAAATCCCCCCAAGACTATGGTCCTGAGCCCCCCAGATCTGGTGACTCTTTCTGTTAAGGTACTTGAGCATGCCTAAATGTTTTCCAAGTTTCCGTAGAAAGGTGACTCGCCAAAGTGCAGAACCTATCAAACATGCAAGTCAAATTGTGTTGCAGGTACTTCCACAGTGGTTGCAGTCGTCCATTGAGAGGGAACGGCCAGACATTCAGACCAGGTCCAGAAGAGGACACGGCGCAGCAATGCCATGACTGGTGGCAGATGAATCACAGCTTGGAAAGCTTGATCAATCTCAAAACCACCTCTCTTGGCAACGTCCCTTCAAGAAGCGGGTTTCCATCCATCCGTTTCCAGTTACCAGCCCCTCCTGTCACACCTTGGATGGCAAACTTGCTATCGGGTTTAATAATAACCCTAACCACATTTTGACATCTTGTGTGTTCGATTGCTTTGTGAGCTGCCCTCAGTTCTGCTGTTTGATTGGTGCACTGTCCAGAAACCCTCTCACGTTCAGGGAGTTGTCAGGTCCCCAGGAGACTCCGGTTCCGGCTTGTGCATGGCGTCTCTCATTACTGCTGCAGTGCCCATCAACGTAGATGGCTGGCATGCCTTCTCTGCCCCAGCCAATGTCCTGTTCTCATAGGTCCCTAGAACTCATGTTGAATTTTCCTCCAAGGTCAAGGACCTCCTCAGTCCCCGTGATCTTCAATTCCTATTTATTTGTTCTTTCATTGAAACTGGTGAGTATGAACTGTCCACCATTCTTTCTGAAAGGTAAATTAAAATAGGATAAAAATTAAATTAGCACTGAATAATAGAAAGAAACTACAATAAAATGGTAATAAGAATATATATACAATCCTACTGATGATAGTATCATAAAATGAGAAAAGTTTGGCATCTACTTTGGCAAAGTAACAGGATATGAATCCTCTGAGATATGTCACTAAAATTAATTTTGATATGACAATAATGATAATGTTTCAACTAAATAAGTGGTAAAATATATAGGATTGAAATATAAGAAATGCTTGCTGTTGGTAAAAAATACTAAATGGTTCTAATTTACACATGAACATTAAGGAGGATCAGAGTCATGTGGAACAAGTGTGAACATTGACAAAAGACCTTTCATTTTGTTTTGTAAGGAAGAAGCATTAAGCAGTTGGAACGTAGTAGTATTTGGCATTATATAAGAACACAATTTCATGGTCAATGCTCTTCACTGGAATTTAGATAGTTGCTTGTTTGTTTTTTTAAAAACATGGGTAAAGAGATGAAGGCATTTGTAACAATTTATTGATCATATTCCTTAACTAATGGATTATTTTTTACAAGAAAACAATTAGTACAGTCAGTGTTTAGTCAGAAAACAAAGACTTCCTTAGATATTTCATGTTGGAAGGAACTTAATACAGGGGAATACAAATCAATAAAACTGCTGAAATAGTTGGGAAAGCAAATTTTATGTAAAATATTTTTAAAATCAGAAACTAGATACTACAATAATCACATAGAACATTCACCAATAATCTCAGCAACTTGCAGAACTGAAAGGGTTGATTCACTGGAAAAAATCATAAAATGTGTCGTGAAAATTCAGGGACCCTCTGTCACAGCTTTTCTGCTTGCCTGCTAAGGTCAGGTCAAGTAGATTCTTTAATTCTCTTCTGCTTCTCATTGGTGACCTTGAAACAGAATCCTTGTGCCAGGAAGCCTTGGATATGTAAATGTCTGGTTTCTAGCTTTGGAGATCCAGGTGAGAGCATAAGAGGGAACAAATAAGGTGCTAAAAAGAATACACAACAAAAAGTAGTCAGCATACTACCAAAATACACGATTTAGATCTCAATACACATAGTTTTCAATACACAAGGTAGCAATCAGATTAAGGTAGTTATTTTATTGTGCCAACCTGGCTGATGAACACATATGTGGTTAATTGAAGGGTGAGAGATAAATGGCTCAGTGAGCCTCACCTTTCTGGTTCTCAGGTATTTTGCTCTCTAATAGTCCTCAGACCAGGGTGCAGCTACCATAGCCAGTTCCCTTCTTCAGCTGGCAAGGCTCACTTACTGCAAGACATCCCTGAGGAGAAGCCGCATGGACCTACCCCAATGCAGCCCTGGGTGCTGGAGCAGCCATGTGGAGACCCCTGCCAGCACTGAAATGTGAACACATTCACTGACGCGGCTTTCCTCCTGCAGTTGGCATCATTGCGTGTGTTCTGGGAGATGGAGGAGGACTGTGTGGATTCGTGTTGGACATAAGGGTTAATGTTGGACTTGTGGGCTTGCTGAGCACTGGGTTGGGATGTTATTGATGTGCTCTTACCCTTCATATAAAACTCTGTCTTATACATATGAGTTTCTGTGGATTTGTTTCTCTGATGTCCCCAAACTAACACAAATATAAACTGTGAAATTCCTGGAGCGTTTACTGAAGAGTTTCATCATTCTGATGGAGAAGGAAAAACAAATCTATTAAATAAGGTTTAGATGAGTAAAATATGTAGAACATCACTCACACTTAAATTATTTGCTTCTTAAAACCCTATGAAATATCCATTAAGAGCATCAATAACAGAGAATGTGTATTTTGATATATCCGCTTCTCATTACGTGTGACTATCCACCACAATTTGGATTCCAATTTGTTGTGATTGTTGTTAGTTGCTCTCTAGCCTGCTCCCTCTTCCTGCCCACACCATGCACAATGAAATCAAGTGCTGCCTGGTCCTAACCCATCCCCATGGTGGGTGTTGACTGGCTGCTCTACAGAGTTCCTGGGCTGACTTTCAGTACTTGGTCACTAAGCTTTCCTTCCTGGTACATCTTAGTCTGAAAGCTCTGCTGAAACCACTTCAATTTAATAGCAACATACAAACCTCCACTGATGGGTGCTGGTTATTCATGAAGTGGCTAGCTAGAATATAAATCCAGGTACAATATGTGTAAAGCAAAAATTTGCCACTGAACCCCCACTATCCTCAGGTATTATGTTATAGGTTAATTAAAGAAATCATTCTGATGATAAGATTATATTAGATCAATGTAAATAATAACTCCCTTTTTCAGGGTAGAACCAATTCCCAAATATTAAGCATACTGTGTAGAAATAGAGAATGTCAAAAACCAGCCGGAGAATACATACTCACCAATACATAACCAATAAAGTGCAGTAGACTGCTGGAAGAACAACACATCTCTGTTGGTTGAATTACAGCCAGATTGCAACTTAGAAGCAAGATGGAAAGACTTCTTCTTAGGTATTGAGGACATGTTAGCAGAAGAGACCATCTCTGTGGGGAAAGCTGGGAATTAGTCCAAAAGAGGAAGAGTCAAGCCATGCAATCTTCTAAACTGGTCTCCCCAAAGCATCAGGGTTGAGAGCCTGCCTAGAGTCCATGAACCAGTCTATAGGTGCATATGAGAAACCACTTGAACAGAGGAGACAATTCTTCAGCTGGGGTTTATTTTTCCAGTCGCAGGTGAGAGGGAGAAATCCAATCAGTTTCTGTAATACAAACATTTTCTAAGGTCACCCCTAATGAATAGACAGTCTTATAGAGTGATAAGGGAACCTTACTGGAAATTCAAGTCAAGATCGCGGGAAGGGTATGAATCTCTCAGATAAGATTATATTGCGGTTGGCAAGTAAATAAGCAGAAACAGCCTCCCATTTAGGGGGTGGAGGTGGGAAGCTTAATTGTATTTATTAATAACTCAAGGGCAAAATATGTCTGGTATTATGTACTAACTGGACATTTTGACCTAAGTTCCATCAAGCTCTAGTTCACTCCAACCATGTGCGATCGACTACTGGGAGGGCAGGCTGTGCTCTTTTGAAGTGCTCAACATCAGGGGATTCACTGTAGAAACCACACTCAGGGAACAGGCCTTTACCTCAGACTCACCTGAAGCCCTTGAACTTAAGTCTGAAACTCCCTACTGTGAGAAGAAGCAGATGACTGCTATCCCAATGGGGTGGCTTTCTTCAATCTCCATTTCCAAAGGCATTATTTACTTGACAATAGTATTAAAAATATCTTATGCAGCCCCAGAGACCCTCCAATGTACTTAAATAAATGAGTGACCTAATGGTTGAGATATTTTAGCTAAATAAGAAACATGAGACATGGTCTTTACCCACTGGCAAAACTCCACTCCTGCTGTGCCCAACTGCAAAAGAAAGCCAAGTTACCACCAACCTCCAACACTTCATTGGCTTTCTCAGAGAATTTTCATTAAATCAAAAGTCCTTAAAATTTAAGCCTTGTAGCTCTCACCTCTAAGGTTTGAAGAAATTATTCTTTATTTCTGGGAGATCAAGGAAGGTTACAGAACACCAGTCATGCTGTCACCAGAGCGTTTGAAGTTAGTTACATTTGTATGCTTCTAGTTCTGTTCTTAAAAATACTTAGTTCCAATAGCATGCAAAGCGTATTGCTGAGAGAGAGTAGATTTCTTTGAGTTAAAAGAATTGTTTTTCTTTCAAAGAGACAATTTCCTCATTAGACTTCCATTCTTTCATTAAGAGAAAATTTAAAATACTTTAAACGATAAACTGAAATTAACAATGGAAAAGACTTTAAATTCTTGTATATAGATAAAATTGTTAATAATAAATATATTTCACCTTTTGAAATTGGTATAATGATTCTCAGGAAAAATACAATTTCTTGTAGTATGTACACATAAACACACAAACACAAAAATGTATTCAATTATATTGTCCTCAGAAGAAATTAATCTAGTGTCTATATTTTGATTAACACAATGTAGGCAACATAGGAGAAACAAATAATCATGTCTAACTCTTGGCCAGACATGTGTGCATCCATGTGATATATGCACCTTCCTGCAAATAAGGAAACATCTCAACGCAGTCCACAGTCAGGATTAACTCTGAGCTAAACATGACACTCATGGAGGATTCTAATTTGCCTTAGAGAAGAAGAAGGATGTCCTGATATAATTTTGACTTGTTCTTACACAAATGACAGATGTCTTGCCAAGTTGTAATCAGCACCAACAAGTTCCTCTACCAGATTTTAACATTGATAAAGTGCTACACCAGCGGGACACCATTGATAAAACTCATATTCTGGCGAAATAGCCACATGGCAGCCGAAAACCGTATACCCTAGCTTGTCATGCATTCTTTCTAAAAATCAGGACTTTTGAAAACACCGCGGGACAAATTGTTAGAAATCAGGACTGTCCCGCCAAAAGCGGGACGTCTGTCACTTTACAGAGGCTGAGGGACCAACTGCTATCTAATGAAAGTCAGTCCAGTCCACTTCTCTGACAGCAGAGAAGAAACAGGGCCCCAGTTGCCTGGTTTCACAAGCTTACAAACAGTGGCTAGAAGCCAGAGGCAAAAGTTCTAAACCTTTACTCAGAATATTTTCAAATATATCACATCCAATTTTCTTGAAAGTCAAAAGCAGCTACAAAAAGTTATTCTTTTAAAATCCCAATTTTCACTGTGGTCTCTTTTCATCCAAGGAAACAAAGGGAGAGAGCACCGTGGAAACCACTGGCCCTCGTGTGAGCCTCCTTCTGAGGGCAACACCGGTCAGATAGAATAGTTGGTAGGGTAACCAATTAAAATGAAGATGAGACAAATATTTTCGAGTGCATTATTAAGAGCAACTGTGAAATTATTGGAAAGGTATCTACGCTTTGTGTCTAAAAGGGGATAACCACTGTCACTTAGAGTTATATAATCTGATCATGAAGTCATTTTCAATTTCATATACTTTTTTTGCCTTAGATATCTCAATATACAGCAAAGTTGAGTTGCGTATCTGTGTGTACCGTCCTATCTTTGCCTTGTCTTAGACAAAGTTCTGTGTGTCAGCAGAAATGGTATGTGTTGGCTGATGGAGTCTCTGACAGCTTCCAAATCTTAAAACTCCTTTTGTAAACTCAAATTCCCTCTATATAAGTTGTTGATGCATTGGATAATTAGCTATAAAAATGCAAACAGGAGGCAGGGAGGGACTTATCGTTACCTAAAACATAAGGTTTCTGCCAGTTCTCGGGTGATTGCCTCTCAGATATATTTCTTTGGAACACATCCTTCGCTAGTTGGACAATGCTAAACCTTGTCAGCAGGGGGCACTAGAGGGCATTTCAGGGCGAAAAGGCATTTCTTCCAGATTCCAGGGGTTTTTGTTTGTTTGCTTCTCTGGATTCCACCATATTTAGCAGTCGATAGTACACAGGACCCTCTGTCATTTATACTTAGAAAATAATTGGGCATCTCAGAGATGCCTTCCTGATGAATCTTCTTGGTGGACTATATGTCTTACTAATATCCCAGCTGACAGCTTTCCAGCAATGCTAGCTGACAACTCACATGTAATCTTCTGCTTCCCCGTCTGAGCCTGGCTCTTCAGTAAAGTTTTGCCCATCCTCCTCCGCTGTTATTGCACCCTTTCCATGATGACCATGGGCCGTGTGTTTCCTTTCCTTCTCTGTTAGTCAGTCTTCTCCAGAAAGATAGTCCCAAGACACTGGCTGTATGTAGCAGAACAGAATAGACAGAATATACTGCAAACATCTGCGAGGAGCTTTGTGATAATAGAATGTTTCCTGCAATAGTGGAAGTTGGTAGGGCTAAAGTTCTTCAGGCAAGCTAGCTGACTGCACGAGATTTAACTCTCCGAGTTTTTGTGCATTCTTCTCCAGAGAACCTCGGGAGTTGCTCTGGGGCCTGCAGTGCAATAAATCACGTCATAGGGCACTCTGAGCCCTATACTTTGTAACTCTCACCACGAAATTTCCCAGCGGAGCCTGGTAAGAGAAGGGTAGTGGGACACCAATAAGTTTATATGATTCTGTTGTGATCATTGTGAACAGAATTAACTGTACTTACAAAAACGTGGAACTCTAAAAAGGTGACTGGTGGCATCCTGTTGCGCATAAAATGAACCATCTCAGAAGCAGAAGGGGGTTTCCTAGAAGTGCCAGTCATCCGGTGCATCCTTGGCAGCCCAAAGCGCTGCCCATGGCACCTCCTCAGTCCAGGAACAGAAGCTGTGACACCACAGAATGGTAAAGCAGTGGCAGAGGGGTGGCAATAGCAGAACCAAGTGCATAAATCAGTGTGGTGAGCTCACTAACCCATCGAGTAAGTGTAGCTGGATGCTTCGGGGCAGGAATCATGCTTGCGAAGTGAAATGCCGCCGAACCCCAATGAGAGGAACTGCTTTGCTGACTCACAGTCGGAGGGGAGTGCCTTGGAAAGGAGGCTCACATGGGGAGTCGTGGGTAGGCATTTATTGGTATTACTACCACAGTCCTATAGCAAAGCCTGAACAGAGGTAAGGGACCGTGTGGGCAAGAGGCTATGGATCATAGAGAGGCCAGTCTTTAGGCGTGGCTGAGAAGGTGACCTGTATGTTCTGAATATTTGTGATCCTAAATCATAATTTGCTAACTTCTCTATTAAGTTCAATAATTGTGACTGTGATCTATGAGTTGATTGTGGCCAGTGTAGCTAATTTACAAAACCAGCAGAGGGCCTTGGAAGGTGCTTATTAGAATTGGTCAAGGTTGGAGGATGGAGGCATGTTCGACTTCCCCTTCACAGGAATTGCCCTTGGGTTGGCTTCCGTCCCACCTTGTGAATTCAGGGAGGTCAAAAGCCACTCTCCGGCTTTTAACACTATTTTTTATTATCAGGCCTGGAGGTAGGTTGCAAACTGCAAGGTCAGCAGTTCAAAGCAACCTGCCACTCCATAGGAGAAAGAGGAGGCTTTCTACTACCTTAAAAACCTACAAGCTTGGAAGCCACAGGAGCGGTACTGTTCTGTCCTATAGAATCACGATGAGACGGAAAGCAATCTGTGGCAGTGAATGAGTGCGTTCACCGAAGGACTGAGACCAATTGATATTATTGATGATAATATTCTTTCCTTAAAGTCAATTGCTGACAAAAAAATTACTTCACAGCACCATCTAGATCAGCGGAGCTCAACCTATGGATCGCTACCCCCTTGGGGGTCAAATGACTCACAGGGCTTGCTGAGGACCATCGGCAAACATAAATGTTTCACAATATATGACTATATATTTTTTGTGATTAATCACTATGATTTAATTATGTTTGATTATGTTAAATTCATAACAATGAAAAGACATCCTGCATATCAGATAATTACATTGCAATTCATAACAGTAGCAAAATTACCATTACAAAGTAGCATTAAAAACAATTTTATGGTTGAGGGTCACCAAAACATGAGAAATGGTATTAAAGGGCCAAGGGTTGTGGCATTAGGAAGGTCCACACCACACGGACCGGACTGCAACAGGGTTTTTGTTCTTGTTTGGTTGGGTTTGGTTTTAGGGCCATGAGACAAAGCTCAGGCTGAATTCTTTCACCTGCGATCTATGTGAAGTCTTCTAATATACAACATTGTCCAAGGTTTTGTTATAAAATTGCAGAAATATTTATTAAACAAAATATAAATATGTGAGATTAGTGTTGCCTGAAATATCCTCTGTCTAGCTCCATGGTGTTTCCATTGGTCTATTCCTGCTTTGAATATTTCTGTGATCGTCATTCTACATCATGTCAAAATGACAGTTTTGACATCTTTGCATGATTCAAATCATTTTGCTTTCAAATTGTCTTTGAGTTTGGGGAACAGAAAGAACTATGAAGGAGAAGTAGCAAAGCCTCTCCAGTAGTGGGATAAGAATTCCCAAAAGAATTCTCCTAGAATAGCCCTTGCTAGCATTGAAGAATAAGCAGATGGATTATCCAGAAGGAAGAAAAATTCCCAGGCCTGCTTTTCCTGGTCATTTGCTCTTCATATTGTTTTCAACTTTGTCCTAGTAATTCCCATTTGGAAACATCTTTTAAGATCTTCTTTAGAACTCCCTTCCTCCAAAATAGTTAAAATCCCTCAGAAACCAATGTTTGGAAACCAACCTTTCTCTTTTGAAGTCATCCTAAGGAGATGAAGACAAGTATATTTCTGAGAAAACTAGTCTGGAACTTGTCAGATCACACAAACACATTTGCGTGCACTTGATGTGGAATAAGCTGTGCATGTCTGAATGGAATCCATGGATCAATACATTTTTTACTTACTCTTACGTATTGCCAACTCATTCAAAAATTTAAGATTACCCTATAGATCAGCAATTTTCAATCTGTGGGTTGCGACCCCTTTGGGGGTCGAATGACCCTTTTACAGGGGTCACCTGACAGTAGCAAAATCACAGTGATGAAGTAGCAACATTACAGTAGCAAAATTACAATAGCAGAATTACAGTGATGAAGTAGCAACGAAAATAATGTTATGGTTGGAGGATCACCCCCACATGAGGAGCTGCATCGAAGGGTCACAGCATTATATGGTTGGAGGATCACCCCCACATGAGGAGCTGCATCGAAGGGTCACAGCATTATATGGTTGGAGGATCACCCCCACATGAGGAGCTGCATCGAAGGGTCACAGCATTATATGGTTGGAGGATCACCCCCACATGAGGAGCTGCATCGAAGGGTCACAGCATTATATGGTTGGAGGATCACCCCCACATGAGGAGCTGCATCGAAGGGTCACAGCACTAGAAAAGTTGAGAGCCACTGCTTTAGATGTTTTATATGCTGGTCATCTTCATAATCCTCCTATCGGTCATGAAAGAAGCAGATAGGTGTGTGTGTGTGGAAACATGAAGGAAGCATGTTTTGGGCAGGATCAAAGGGAATTCTGAAGAGTGACCCAAGGAGCAGCCCTGGCCGTGTAGTGGACATGCAGTGACTGCAAATGGCAAGATCAGCAGTTTGAAACCACCAGCCCCCCATGGAGAAAAGTGACACTTTCTACTCCCACATAGATTCACAATACTCTGTCCTGCAGGATTGCTATGAGTTGAAGCTAACTCTATGATAGTGAATCAGAAGAGTGACCAGTAAGGCAGAGAGATTGGGAATGTGATCCAGGGAACTTGGCAGTGATCAAAGAGATCATTTAAGATGATTCGAGGAGCAGCTCAAAGACCCGTACTGTCACAGGAAAGAGCCCCGCAGAATAAGCACACATGCCCACGCCGTGTCTGTATAATAAATAGTAGACTGGATTGAGCCTTGATTCCAAAGTATCTGAAGCTTTGATTACCCAAACAACGCGAATGATTCTCCATTCCACTTTAACACAAGGATAATCTTGAGACTGCGAAGTTTTTAAATGGTAAATTGACCCCACCCCCCTTTTTTTCTAACAGGTAAGCATTTTAACAGAATGATGGCGGGTGGAAGAGAAATAAGGAGTGCAGGCAATTTTAAAAATACAGCAATTATTTTTTGACTACGTCAGAGAAACGTAATGTGATTCTATCATTGTAATGTGATCTGTTTACATAATCAGGACTGCAAGCGAGTGACAGGGCTTGGTTCTATTTCAGAGCTCACTTCCTTCACAGTAAAAACTGAGAACAGACAGGGCAGTCAGGTGGGTAGCCTCTGCTAACGTAGATAGCGGCCACTCCACCCCATATACTAGTTAATGCAAGAAGACTGGACATTTGAACAGTTGAGCGTGTAGAAGGGTAGGTCAGTGCATCTTTATTTTTTATTCCAGGCAGCTGGGCAGACATTAAGCCAATTTAATTCCATCTCTCTTTATCTTTTGTCATTAAGTTTATGAAGAAGTGTGTTTTTTTGTTTTGTGTTGCAACCTATACACGCTCCTCAGGTTTTCTCAATGAGTGTGGGTTATCCTAATGCTGAGGTTTGAAGAAAAGCATTGCACGCCACATGAGAGGTATGTGCACCTTCTAAGGCTAACAGAAGGTCGATAACTTAGACGAGAAACAGATGTTGTTCAGGGAAATGTCCGCTTTAAATAATGGATTATGAACAGCTAAATAGTAATTTGGAAAAAACAAAAGGACCTACTATGTAAAAGGAAATCAAAGACTTCTAACCACATAGAACAATGTCCTGCGGTCACAGGGCTTAATGCTGATAGAAGTTGAGAGACTGACAGCTGGCCATGTCTGATAAATGTCCATTTGTATTACATTGTGATAAATATTTGAGAGATGGATAGGCAAAATGTTAGGGACATGGGTGACAAAGATGATACATTTCTCCAGAGGAGAAAAAGTAGAAAACGTGTGATAAAAAAGGGGGAAACTGATGGTTGTTAGGTACCATTGGTTGGTTGTAACTGCGAATTTCTATGTAGAACTAAATGAGATATTCCCGATTCAGCGTCATTCTTGCTTTTGTTTCCCTGTGTGAGCCGTCCTTGTAAGCACCGTGTCAGTCCATTTCCGTGAAGGTCCTCCTCCTTTTCACTGACCAACAACTTGACCAAGCAGGATGCCCTTCTCCGGGAACATTCCCCTCCTAGTGGCAGACCAAACCCCCAATTCTTGCCTCTGGGAGCATTCCACTATTATGCTTAAAAATGGATTCGTTTGTTCTTCTCTTAGTATTTGGTACAGTTAATATTTTCCAACATCATAATTTAAAGTTTTCAGTTTTTATTGTCCAGATTTTGCATGCGTATAAGGTGATTTTAATTACAATGACTTAGGCCGGGTCCTAAAGGTGACATGTTAGCTCTTTAATAACTTTAAAGAGGCCTTTTGTAAATTTTCCCAATGTAGTATTTCACTTCATTTATTGACTGTTGAATTCAGGAGCACTGATGACGAATACAAATAAAATGGAAATTTTGCACCATGTCAGTCTTACCTTATCTGCCCCTTTGGTGTCCTACGGCAGTTGGTTTGTTACTGTGAGGCTAGAATCTTTCCCACCAATATTTCAGATATGAGCATAGTCACCCAGGATGCGCAGATCTCAGAATCACTGTTTGACTAGTACTGTCTAGTTCCATTAACAGCAACAACAAAAGGCTAAAGAGAACTTATGAATAGTCATAGAACAGAAGGTGAGCTCCTTAGGTTGGAAGAGCAACCTTTTAGAGTAGAGTTAACTTTAATGCTATGGCTAGACTAAAGCATTCAGGATCTTTATTTACTGAGGTGACTCAACTCAATATGAGAAGAAACAGTTACATATATCTATTAGCAAGCAGAATGTGCAATGTACAAAGCATAAACCTAGGAAAATTAGAAAATTGCCAAAATATCATGCATTGTTTACAAATCTATATAGTAGACATCAATGAGCTGAAGTACACTACCATTAGTCACTGTGAATTGAACAACCATGATCTACTATAACAGGTATGAAAAATTTAAAAAGAATGATTAATCGTAAAGCACAATACTGTCAGTGATAGGGTAATATCTACATGCATTCAAGAAAGACAAGCAATACCAAATTCTTTCACCAACAACTAAAAGCAAGATGAAAAAATTTAATATTTCTTTCAACCTCAGCACTCTGAAGTTGATCAAACAGGCTATTAAGATTCATTCGTAATTACTGATGTTTGGGGTGTCCAAGTGTAGGGGAAGAGAGAAAATATCACGGGATAGAAAATATGCCATGGGGTGATAGAACAATTGTGGGGAGTGCATACTACATTTTGAAGGATCAAGTACTTATTCAGTGAAAACAACTTTTTTCAATAATATAAATGGAGACTAGATATGTTGACTTCACCAGATTGTATAATTAGGAGTGAAATCATCTATGAGAGTGGAAAGAGAAGATAGAGAAAAAATATTAGAATATTCCAATGTGTAGAAGGCCGAAACAGCTAGCCATTAAAAGCACATTATGCTATAAAAAAGGTGTAATATATTTGGAGAAAGCAAGTGATATTGAATGGCTAGAAATAAAATGGTGATGAAGAAGAGCCAAGCCAAATGGGGGAAAAAATAAAAGGGTTGGTTACTTGCTAAGGAATTTAGATATAGATATATATTTTAAATGTTATGGTGGAGCCAAAACTGATTTCTAGCCCCAGAGGGAATATATATTCACTTCTGTGCTTCAAAAGAAGATTCAGAGGTATGAGGAGTGTTTTCTGGAAATATGATATACCAGCTCTTTGGAGACTTATAGATCGGACCTTGGAAAATCTTAGGATATTTGACTGCTAGGGCTGAAACCAGAGATGGAGCGGTGAGCATGAGCATAGAGGACACATTCCAAAGACATTTCAAAGGAAAACTTGAGAGGACTTAGTTGATTAGATTTGAAAGGTCAGAGAAAGGGCGGAATCAAAGATGATTATGTGTTTGTACCCTATGTGACTGGGAGGAGAGTGGTCCCATTATTGGAGCAAGGGAACACCAAGGAGCAGCAGCTTTAGGGCGGGGGTGGGAAGATAATGAGTCCAATTTGGAACATTTTGGGTTTGGAGTGTCTATAGGCCAGACATCATGTTTTCTAAAAATAAAAGGACTTTGGGGGCAATCATCTAAAATAATTGTAATATTGAAATATAATTTAGATATGTCACCCTGATGTAAAAATATTTAACAACACATACCATTAGTTCACAAACCATGCTATTTCCTAGAGGCCTGTGCATTCCCATGAGGTCTAAGGTGTAAAAGTCTATCCATTAGAGAATGTGGTCCAGACAATTACATTTGATTTGACCTACCAACTTGTGCATTTGGGGGACATAGATTAAATAAAGAAAATATTTTTTTCTCCTATTTTACTAACAAACATTTTGAATATCTTTTATCTACAGATAATTAGATTTTTAAAAATATAATTAGACATCAAGGAATTAAGTAGAGAACTGAGTGGTTTTAACTAATGGAAAGAGGCTGAAAAGTATATTAACTTTGGCAGGGTCATTTTCTTTAAAATTAAACAAGGGTTAACAGTTATTATTTACATTAAATTCTATATTAAACAAACATTTTAATTATGACTGCTAACATTTGCTTTGGACTATAAGACAAAGTAAATAATAGGACTGGCATTAAAGTCCAAATCTGTTTTACATACTTCTATTGAATTGACGGGGGCCTGGCAGGGTAGTGGGTTATGCTTTGGGTTGCTAACCGGAAAATCACAGTCACCTGTTGTGAGGGAGAAAGATGAGGCTTCCTACTTCCATTCAGATTTACAGCCTGAGAAATGAATGGTGGTCCTTGTACTCTATCCTTTAGAGTCAAGAAGAATCTGAAAGATAGATTCAGATTCAGAAAGCTGTAAATGAATGAACTGATTATATCTAGGATAATTTAGCAATTAGTATAAAGCTACATAAGATGGTATTAGGCAGAAAGTCTGTAAAGTATCCTAGCAAGACATTAAAACTTTACAAGGCTAGAGTAGGTATTAGCTGCTAGTATTTTCAAGCCAAGTTTTCACATGTTCTTAGCTTCAAGTACAAAATTTTACACGATACTCAAGCAATGTTATAGAAATATTCCCTTATTGAAGGGTTGTGGGGAGGAGATGAGCCAGTCAGGGTGTAGGGTAGCAATGATGAAACATATAATTTTCCTCTACTTCTTAAATGTTTCCTCACCCCCCTCCCCCACTATCATGATCATAATTCTACCTTATAAATGTGGCTAGACCAGAGGTTGTACATAGGTACAGATAGCAGCTGGAAACACGGGGAATCCAGGACAGATGACCCCTTCAGGACCAGTGGTGAAAGTGACAATGCCTGGAGGGTGGAGAGAATTTGGGGTTGAAAATGGGAACTGATTATAGGAATCTACGTATGGTCTCCTCCCTGGGGGATGGACAGCAGAGAAGAATTCGGGGGAGGGAACCATTGGACAGTGTAATATATGACAAAATAATAATAATTTATGAATGATAAAGGGTTCATTAGGTAGGGGGCAGTGGGGAGGGAGAGGGAAATGAGCAGCAGATATTAAGGGCTCAAATAGAAGGCAAATGGTTTAAGAATGATGATGGCAACAAATATACATATGTTCTTGACACAATGAATGTATGTATGGATTGTGATAAGAATGATACGAGCCCCCAATAAAATGATTTAAAGAAAGAAAATCTAATGAATGCAATAGGCCTCTCAGAAAAAATGAAAACTACTATATGTCTCTTAAAAAAGAGAAATATTCCTCAGTTTATCATGCTTACTGATCATTGTTTTCTGTGGAAAACTTGATTCAAATAGACTTCTTGAGTGGCCGCATGTCAGCATTACAGTTACATGCTCCATGTTCTTTCTGACTTGAGTAATTTCTACTTCCACTTAATACTGACTTCCAGAGGTCATCCCCAGCTTTTATAATAATCACCTTAAAACAGGTTATTATTTTGCTATAGCAGGGCATAAATTTTAAAGGAATCTATACTTTAACTTGAATTGTGCATAGAAATTTCTTCTCTGTGTTGCAAGTGTAGAAATATCCTCCTAATGCCCCACTGCACTTTTGGCACATATTTGGGAAGAGAAATATCCATTCATATTTCTTATGCATCATCACACTTCATGAAGATTTTTAGGTATTTTTCTCATTTGGTACATTCAGTTGTCTCACAGGATTATTTGAAAAGCATTTTTTGACCACATTTGCGGAAGAGAAAACAGTATCAATCACTTGTTAAGGTTTACATTGTTAAGAAATAATAGAAATATTGCTGGCATCCAGATTGTCAAATCTTTGTCTTTCCCTAAAAGAAAAAGAAAGTTCTAGTGAGCTGGTTAAATTACTGAGTGAGGGAACATTTTAGGAACTTTCTTATTGAAAACACCAGCTCGCTAGAACTTTCTTTTTCTTTTCTTGAAGAAGCTTAAATCAAAAGACCTATGACCTCAGCAGCTGAAGGATGATTAGCTGTTGGAACACACCACAATGCTACCATGGAAGTCATGAAAGATGAATCTGCTTTTAGAACTAAGCACCTCGTATGTGTAGACATTAAGGCTTGCTTACATGCAGCATTTAAACTCATTGCAAAGGACGTTTAAAGTCTTTAAAGGCTGATTTCTATCATCCATGGAAGTTTACCATGGAGGTAAGTGTGAGAAATTCCTTAGGAAATGAGGGGGAAAACCACTCCAGACACTTGTTTGAGAGCGTAACCAGGAACACCGAGGTGCAGAGGGGACAGCATCGAAAGGAACCATTTGGATGTCTACCACATCAGTAATATGAAATGCAAACCATCAAAATTTACTGATTACCATATTGCAGCTTAATTAAAAGATCTTTATGGTAGATTTTAGATTTAAAATATCCCATGCAAAGTAATACCTTTGGCTCTGGGGAGAGCCAATGTTCTTAGAAAGTTTTTGCCTAGAAATAGATATACTTATATAAAGTGAATTTAAAGGTTACTGCTTTGTTTGTTGGTGACAGGTGGGAAAGAGGTCTTTGTGGGGTCAAAACACACGTACTCTAACTGTGCTAAGGTGACAGCTATTCTTAACTCTGGAGTCTTAGGTAACTTTCTGAGAGAGAGAGAGAGTGAGAGAGAGAGAGAACGTTTCCTTGTTTTTTTGTGTGTGTGTTTAGTAACTGTGGGGAGCCCCAGAACCTGGGTTTCTGATCTGGATTGGAGTCTCAACCACTTTCTTTTCTAGTTTCACAGTGTGAGCTACTTGTTCACCTCCCTCGGCATTCGTTTATTAGCCTGCTAGACAGAGATGAGGGGAAAGGGAGGCACCATGTTCAAGCCTGGACTACAGACTGAAAGATAGTGGTGCAAACACACCAGCCACTCTGTGTGAGATTGTTAGCTGCCATGGAGCTGGTTCCAACCCACACTGACCTTATGTACAACTGAATGAAACCCTGCCAAGACCTATTTCTAGACTTGCCAAGGGAAGGGAATTATTAGGCTCAATTTAAGTTAACGTTTCGATTCCTATAAAGCGTATACTCTGTGTGAGATAATGTGGCATCTGCTTTTGGAAAGCTCTCAGCCTTAGAAACCCCAGCAGGCAGTTCCACTCGGTCCTGCAGGATCAACGTAACTCAGAATGGACTCTCTGCTGATGAGTTTTTGTTGTTTGCTTTGTTTTGCTAACACTTTTTCGGTGACTATTTGTTTGTCTCTATAATGGGAATAATCATACTTATCTCCAATGACTGTGGAAAGTATTCCATAAGATAACAAATGTAAGTAATCGGCATGTTTAGAGATTGCTGTTATTGTTGATTCTATTATTCATTTTATTAATATTTATTGCATTAGTGTTCTGTGATGTTTAGGGAATCTAGCATGTCAATGACTCACTTCAATTGTAGTTAAGGGTCACCGCCATCTAGTGGTGATGGTTCTGTGTAATGGCACATATTCTATGTTCCATTCTAAGACACAACTTCTTAGACCAGCCAGATCTCCAGACCTTTCAAATCAGCAGCACGCTGGAAGGCAGAGCACCAATCAGCTGCACACTGGAAGACAGAGCACCAATTAGCTGCACACTGGAAGGCAGAGCACCAATCACCGGCACACTGGAAGGCAGAGCACCAATCAGCGGCACACTGGAGGGCAGAGCGCAGGGGCTCCAAGGCAGAGGCCTGCACTGGCCCTCCCCTATATCCTTTCTTGTGCAGCGAAAAACCTAGATAAGAACAGACACTTAAAACTAGTCAAGTATTGGACACGGGTTCATACTTATTTTTTTTTATCATTAATCTCTTCCCCAACCGATCAAGTGGAGGCACAAAGAAAAATACCCCAATCAACAGGACATGTAGAGCTGTGATCCTCCGGTTCCTGTTCTAGGATGGCTGGCACATCCTCTGTTCCTCCCACCTAGTCCTCGCAAGGCAACGGGAGAAGAGACACTGCCTAAGACTAGGTCAGGCAGGAATGGTCTCTGAATCCTAAGGCTTTTATTCACTACCAGGGAAATGTAAATTATAGAACTCGTGCAATTAGAAAGTAAAAAATGGTAACAACAGCAACTATATCTTACATCCTTTTCTGACTCCCTATCGCTCTAGTTGTACCAGAATCCTTGTGTTGCTACATTGTACAAAAGAAACAATGTTAGTAATGTAACAAAAGGAAAATTTAAACAGATTTTCTTACCATTTTGAGATAATATATAAAATTTATTATAAATGTGCAGACATAACTCCTATTATCTTCTTTTCTTATTTCTTCCCCTCTCACCTCCTCCCACTCTCCCTTGGATTCTTCCTTCTGCTCATATGTCTTCTCTCTCCTTTTGTGATATAGTTCTGTCAACAATAAAGAGGGAACTTAAAAGCCCTGGTTCTTAAGATAAACCTAGTAATAAATTTCTTTCAGGACTTTTATTTCTGTATAGTAAAAATTTATAATGCAGTACAATGTTTCCATAATCAGATGACCTATTGTGCTTGTATAACTCCTTACAGAAATTAGGACAGATCATGAGTCAATGAATGAGTTCATCTTTGTCCTCCTAATTTATGTTTTCACTACATTTTACCGTGAACTTAGGACAGTTTCTGGCACATATAACACATACTCAATAAACAGTTTTTTATTCATATAGAACATATGATTTATTGCTTTCCATAGCTATCACATTTCTCCCAAACCATTGTATTATAAGCTAATCCAGACATCACAACATTCCATACTTTGATTAAATCAAGCAGTAATGTGCAATTGCTGCGGCAATCAATTTAAAATCCTTTTCCTCTTTCTGGTACTCCCTGGTATCAGCTCCCCTTTCATTCTCATCCTCCCCTGTTCTGCTTTTGTTCTCTCTAGCTTCATCAATCCTGGGCTTCATATACTGAGAAATAGACAAACACATAGCAAAGATTCAATGACGACATGCATCAGAGGTAAATCCCAATATAGAAGAACACAAAAAGACCTGAAAATATTGAAAACCAGATCTAGCCAAAAGTGTATGAAAGGGGTGATCAGGTGACATGCTTTTAACTGTTCAAGCCAGGTTTATCATTTTGATCTGACTTAATCATCTCTCCAACACTCTGTCGGTAACCAGTTTATTCCCACCCTTTAATTATGGTTAGAGGAAAATCAGATGAAGTTTATTTCTTTTGATGATCTTGTGAATGTAGTTTGGGCTTCCACGGTCATCCATAGTCTTCTGCAAACCAGAATCTCATAATTTAAACTAATATTATTCCCTTCTTCAGTTTGGTTTACATAATTTACAATCCCTGGGTCACAGATATTGGTGCGCTTCTTCCATGTGGACTTTGTTGATGTCTCACTTAGAGATGGCTGCTTATTTGGAAGCAAGTCGAGAGGAATTACTGAAATCTGAATGAAGGCTGACCATGACAGTGGGACAAGAGGAAAGTAAAAGGAAATAGAAGAAAGAACTAGGAGGCAAAGGGCATTTACAGAGATCTAAATACAGGCATGTACATATGTAAATATATTTATATATAACAATAGAGAAATAAATCTATGTACATATATACATAGGTTTAGTATTAAAGAAGCAGATGGACATTGGGCCTCTACTCAGATACTACATCAACACCAGAATACTTTGTTCTCATAACTTGGCATGCTGTGATGCTCACCTTTTTGACATGATTGCTGAGACAAAATAGGTGCATAAGCAAATGTGGTGAAGAAAGTTGATGGTTCCTGGCTATAAAATGATATAGCATCCTGGGTCTTAAAAGCTTGAAGATAAATAAACAGCTATCTAACTGGGAGGCAACAAAGCCCACATGGATGAAGCACACCACTCTGTGTGACCATGAGTTATCTATGGGTTCAGGTATCAGGCATCAAAGACCCAGAACACAAAACCATATCATTTTGAATGAGGGGAAGCACAGAGTGGAGACCCAAAGCTCATCTGTAGACAATTGGGTATCCCTTACAGAAGGGTCACAAGGAAGAGCTGAGCCAGTCAGGGTGCAGTATAGCACTAACAAAACACATATCATTCCTCTAGTTCTCTAATTCTTCTTCCCACCTCCCACACTATCATGACCCCAGTTCTACCTTACAAATTCAAGTAGATCAGATCATGTACATGGGTACAGATGAGAGCTGTAAACTCAGGGAATCAAGGACAGATAAACCCCTCAGGTCAGATCTTGAGAGTAGCGAAACCAGGAGGGGAAGGGGAAGGTGAGGGGATAAAGGTGGAACTGATTACAGTTATCTACATATAAGCCCCTCCCAGGGGGATGGACAACAGAAAAGTGGGTGAAGGGATATAGGTCAGTGTAATATATAAAAAATAATAATAAATTTATAAATTAACAAGGGTTCCTGAGGGATGGAGTGTAGGGGAGGGAGGGAAAATGAGAAACTGATACCAAGGCTCAAGTACAAAGAAAATGTTTTGATAATGGTAATGGCAACCAAAGTACAAATGTGCTTGACACAATGGATGTATGTATGGATTGTGATAAGAATTGTACAAGGTCCCCCCCAAATGATTTAAAATTTTAAAAAAGACCCAGGCGCTATTTTAACTCTTAGCTGGACACCATTTAATTTCTTTTCACCCCAATTATCTGTAGCATACATATCTTCTGTGCTTTCTTCGTGAGGCTGAGTACTGGGCAGGGCCGTGATTTAAGAACTAGTTGTTCTTAGATTGTAGCTAGGATTAAGTGTGACCCCAAAATCTATAAATTATTTTTAATGGATGAATGATATTTCACGAAACATTCACATGTACATTAGTCCATTTGAAAATGCAGCATGTGATTTATAATCTCTGCTTTACAGTTTATTTGTTGCCTCAAACCTTTTTAGCTTAAGAATATTTCCTTTAAAATGTTAAGATATCTGGATTCCAAATGCATTTGCCTAAAATATACTTAGCCTCTTGTTTGTAATTTTCTAAACATGTCGAAACTAACAGTTTTATATTGAATTATAAACTCACAGATGTTAAATTACAATGATCCTATGCTTACATATGAAATAGCATAAATGAACTATTTGAGTCTAGTAGGAATTAAACACATGTCTTTAGCACCCGAATCTGGGTATTTTCAACCACTTTATGTTACTTTCTCAATTTTGGGTCTGAATTTTGATCACTTTAATTAAAAAGTACATTCAGTTCTGAAAAATATTTCCAGAAATCCCCGGTCATCATGGAGGTATAGACTGACTAAAGACTCATGTGTGAGTGTTACCTTCCCTCACAGTCCGAGGATGACTGTAGCTTAATTACATAACAGATTCTCCTTCATTGCCATCCAGTCCATTCAGACTACCAGTAACTGTATAAGACAGACAAAACTACCCTTGTGGGTCTCCAAAGTATAACTCTGTACAGGGCTAGAAAGTCTCATCTTTCTCTCATGGAGCGGCTGCTGGCTGTGACCTCCCTGCTCAGCAGCCTGACTCACAACCCGCTACACACGCAGGGCGCCCTGTCACTCTTAGGGGTGTAGGAAGCCTCATCTTTCAAATTCCTTAAACACAAATCTGTCTCTTACTCTCGTGTTTTTTTAACATTTTATTAGGGATTCATACAACTCTTATCACAAACCATACATATACATACATCAATTGTATAAAGCACATCTGTACATTCTTTGCCCTAATAACTTTCAAAGCATTTGCTCTCCAATTAAGCCCTTTGCATCAAGTCCTCTTTTTTCCCCTCCCTCCCCATTCCCTCCTCCCTCATGAGCCCTTGATAATTTATAAATTATTATTTTGTCATATTTTTCCTCATCCGGCACCTCCCTTCACCCCCTTTTCTGTTGTCCATCCCCCAGGTCAGTTGTTTTTTTAAGGAAAGAAACATATTCATAAGTAACAATTGTTTTAATAGTTTATTGATACAGTCAGGTCATATGAATTAATTAATGGCAAGGAGCATTGGATAATCTTGGTAGGCTTTGATAATAGTTACTGCTGATGAGCACTAACTGAGATAACATAGGCAGTTGTTTGCCCTGTCTCTGACAGAAAGGCCAAAGTAAATCGTAAAGCCTACATAGACCAAACTGAACTCCCTCTTAGTGAGCTGATTCTTTCTCATAGCAACAGTAGGATAAAGTCGAACTGCTTCAGAGAATTTGCAAGGCTGTAGATCATTAGGGAGGCAGACTGCCACAACTCTCTCCCATGTAGCAGATGATAGGTGGAAACTGCTGGCCTCCTTAGCAACCTCGCAGTTTGAGCAGTATAACATCAGGACTCACTTAGAATACATCTACTTCTCACAGATGGATTATCTCATTAAATGACATTTCATATTTATGAATAACAGGATACCATATCTCCTGACTAGTTTGTATACTAATAGCACTTAGCAGGTAGTAAAGATTGCCAGATGCGAGACAAGAGAACCGATGACTATCTTGCTCAACTTTCTCTGTCAGCTTGGCAGAGCATGCTTCAAAGAGGCTTGGCAGTTTTGTAGTGATGTAATTCATTCATAACAATGTGGTCATCCTCCATTTTGTGACCTGACATGGCCATTTCCCATTTTTGTATTGGCTGATTATTGCATAAGGACCTGGTCTTTTAAACTTAACCACGTGGCTAAGGCAAGAGTGGGTATAATCTCTATTCAGTAAGCATTAGACAGAGCAGCATTATCTCTTGAATTATGAAAGTCATCTCATCTATGGATTCCTTTGTGAATTTTAATTATTGTGTAAAGAGCAGAGAGCAGGTAACCTTTACTTTTCCATTTTAATATGTGGAAGTTTTATTTTAATCCTGAATTAGCCATCATATTTATCATATCACATTTAAGTAATCCTGCAATTATTGGAGAAACTCATATAGTTGAGTGTACATTCCCATGAAAGGAATTGCATATAGTATTTTAAACTTAGCTAGATTGTTCTATTGTTATGTCCTCCAAATTTGCTCTCTCTAATGATGATTTTGTCACTTGTTAAATTGAATCAATCCTATGATGGACTAAGGATCAAAGTAAAGACTCAAAACTCAAATAGGCCTTTGCCAGTAGTGCAGAGCCTATGAAAAAAACTCACCAATAAATATCTTTTTATTATAACACTAGAGGATTATCTTATTATTAATTAGAATATTTATAATTTAAGCCGCAGGCATTCGTCATATGGAACATTTCACATTTTTGGACACAAATTGACTTGTCCTGTGCATAACAAAATTAATTGTATGAGTTGTTTAACCAATCTCTGTCATTCTCTTCTTGGTAATAAAAATATTTTTAGAAATTCAAAATAACCAATGTAGAGATAAAAATTAGTTGCCTCTTTCATGTGACAGATGTATACAGTATCTTGGTAAAGTGGAGAGGTGGTGGAAAGAGGAAGGATCATGGCAAAGAAGACTGAAGTCATGGCTGCAACAACAGCCTGGGGCACAGGACCGATGGCGAGGATGGCGCAGGGATGTGCCATGTTTCATTCTGTTGTGCAGAGAGTTGGAGCCAAGTAAATGGCACCCAACACCACCCCCTTAACTTCAGTTGAGTGCAGCATAGTGTCAAACCAGCACCTGCTTCCGAGTCAGCCATGGATATATGCTTAGATTCACTTCTTTTGTGCATGATGTTGGGCTTGGGTCTAAATTATCTAAGCCTCACTCTTCACACCTCAACACACAGAATCTAGCAATCTACTCCTGAGCAGGATTGTTAGAGGAGGAAGTGATGTAGTACTGCAAGTGGCATGTCATTTTCACTCAGACAATGTTAACTGTCATTATTGTAGGTATTCCCTAGTACGTACATAATAGCTAGAAGATTGGTTGTTTTAAAGTGTATTTTAAAATGTGTATTATCACAAGAAGAGCGTCCAATAGTTGTTAAATTCTCAGGAGTGGCCCTCAAATACCAATTGCACTGAAATGTACTTTAGGCCTTAGTTTTTTATCACAAAATCTACCCTCATGGGAAAAAAGATGAAAGAAAAAGACAAGAAGGGATAGGGGAAATTAGAAGAATTTTATGCTACTTTCTGTTCAGAATTGTTAATTCTGCAGGACAGTTTGAAATGACATTTATTTGTGGTTGTTTCATCTTTTAAAAATATTTGAGGCCCTTCTAAGAAATGTATCATATAGTCATTATGTATCTCTGTAGCTTATAATAAAGTTGCAGGATAAATCTAACAGCTTAAGTGGGTGTTCAATTATTTTCACAAACATTTCATGTGCTTTCCTTTATTAATCTAAAGGCACACAAAGCAAAGAGCACACAAGTTACAAGTGTCATGCAGAGAAGGGTCTATGAAAAATCAAAATGGAAATTGCAGACCTGCAAAGTACCCTTCTATGTATAGAGTAAAAGGTTTCCTGAAGTCTTGTCTGGAAAGTGAAGTTTCACACACCGAAACCATGGGCTTTCATTCTATTTTATGGACTAAATATGCATTTTGTCAAAGTTAGTAAAGGGTCCGAAAGCAAGCTGGTCCTTGTTGAGTTCATAATGTCAGTACTCTACTTCCACCCGGTTCTGCTTCCTCAGCTGCCGGCTTCTCTTCCCAGAGAAAGATCCGTGAAGAAGATTGCACATTTCCAAGGCAAGCTTCTCAATGAGCCTGTTGCTCCCTTAGTGGTCATGGTGCGCTGCCACCAGTGGATTCGGGTCGATGGCTGCCCCGTGTGTGCACAGAGAACTGCACCATCGGGTTTGCAAAGCTTTTGACCTTTCAGAAGGTGTCGGGCTCTTCGGAGAAGTCTCTTGGAGTGTGGCGGGATTTGAACTACCAACTCTTCCACTCATAGGTGAATACTTAAGTGTTTACTCAGAACCCCTCCTTATCATTGGTGTGGGAGTCCATGCTGCTAGAAACATGGTCTCCTTCCTTATTCTCCATCCTGTTCCATCTGTTCCTTTACAGAGATAAAGAGATGTTTTTATCAGTCCCGATAAACACCCATTTCCCTTTATTCCATATACGGTCTGGGGGTGGGGTGGATAACACTCACCCACTTACAATTTATTTAGGAACTGCATTCAAAAAGAGAAAGAGCAGAAAGGCATATTTTGTTAGTGGGCGTCTAGGCTACAAGCCTCTCTGCTTCCTCTAAAAACATTTGCTGGTCCCCAGGCAACATCCCACTAATGTAGAAGGGGGCAAGGCACACCAGAAACCACCCTCTTGATGTATAAATCCTGTAACACACAGTTCTGCACACAAGGTCATGGAGCAAAAATTCTACATGGACACATAAAACACTGGCTTTATTTATTTAAAGAATTAACCTTTCTCTCCTAGGCAGCTGGCATCTCTATCAGTTCTACTTAACTAAGGTGTTTTATATGTAATTGCCACATCGCCCCACTCAAACCAGGGCCACTATCAATTTGCTCCATCGCCCCCAGTTGTTTCTGTCATAAAAATTGGACCCTGGGCTGCTTTTGCTTCCTTTTTAACAAGTATTTGTTAATTTTTATAATTTGCAGAGTTTAAAGAACAGCAGTTCTGCATGTGTAAATCACAAGATTTAATTAGAGAAGAGGAATCCGAATGGTGCAAATAAAAGTCTGTGCATAATAAAATATTAATTGCCTTTAAAAATACAATAGCACTCTCGTATTCTATTACCCTCCAGTGGAAAGTGCAGCGAGCAGCCCAGCGCAGTGCCGCGCTCGGCTGTAATCGCGGCAGCCTTGGAAAACTCTTGCGACCCTGAAAGGCTAGAGGGACAATTGCCTTTGTTGCATTACTGATGCACTGCCTATGTCTTCTTCCTATCAGGGCATGGGACGCTCACCACACACTCATTACATAACCGTTCCTCTTTGTATGCCTTTGTACCTTGGCTACAAACTTGTTAAGTCTGGAGCATTGCGAAGAATGTGCTTTCTTAATTTTCCTGATAGGCAAGCCTTAATTTGAGGGAAAGCATATCCAAGGTAAAAGGTCACGGATGAAGAATTGGTCTGGTGTTACACGAGAACTGTGAACTGGGGTGCCTAGCTTCACCTCATGGGGAGATTCGTTCTTCAGCTGCAGACTGTTGGAGGGGGAGTTCCAGGCCCTTTCGCTCCTATCATAGCAGTTCATTTTGATTTTGTATGGCACTTTTAAAGCTATTTGGAAGTCAATCTAGAATAAAAATAAGTATATATTTACTAATACAATGTAGTTTACACATTATCAAAAATACAACCCAGTGGTTACTGATTCTGACTTATCACAGCCATGAGGGGTCAGACCAGAACTGTGCACCAGGGGGTCTTCCATAGCTTACTTTTCAGAAGTAGCCCCAGGCTTTTCTCCTGGGACGCTTCTGAGCAGACTCAAGTCACCAGATTTCCAGTTAGTAGCTGTGTGTTTTCCACCTGGACCACAAAACACTTCAAATATACGAGGGGGATACCCCCTAAAAACAGAATTGTTTTTCAAAGCTACGTATTTAAACTTATTTTTACTAAACAATGGTATCACCTTCAAAGTACTATCCATCACATTTAATACATTTGTCACTACTCTGTGATTCCGTTCTTGGAAACCTTTTTCAAAGGCATCTGTTTAGATGGCTCACAGTACCACCCTTGTTTTATTTTTCCTTCAACTTTTCTGCATCACATTGCTGCTCTTTCAGCTACCTCTTCATTCTCAGAAACAAAAGAATTCACACACAGAGAGGTCAGGTGAGGAAGTTGCCTGGGACAAGAGAGGCATACTGGGAGATTTGCAAATACTTGAGCCCTGAGATGGCTGTGTGAGCAGGTGCGTTGACATGGTGGCAAAACCAGTCGCTGTCTGCCACAAGCAGGCCTTTTTTGTGGCACACTGTTATGCAATCTTTTCTGAACCTCAAACTAGAAAGCTTGATTAACAGTCTGACCTGGTGAAACAAACTTCAAATGCACTATCCCCTCACATCCAAAGACAAATGAGCATCGTTTTTTGGTGGGCACCCCTTCTTATAGCATATAGGAAATGTACATAAGATTTAAAGTAATATCTTTACATTTTGCCTCATACTTTAGGGTTTATAAAATAAGTGAAATAACTTTTTGAGATTTCAAAGCATGTTATTTACTCTATTATAACAATGTATCGTACTAAAGAATTCACTGGATAATAGAATATTTTATATTAAATAAATTTGCAACTATAATGCAAGGATAGTGCTCATATTGTTAGTAACATTAACAGGTTTCATTTTTTCTAAAATAAGTAAATGTACAAAAAGAACCTAAAGTTAAAATTGAAACTTACATTAAGTCCCTGTATTATTAGTTTATATGAATGCATGAAAATTACAATGTAATGTCACAAAACCTTTATGTGTATATTCAGTGAGCTAAGAAATATGCATTAGAAGTTAAATATATACTAGATATTTGGCTCCAGGAGTATGGCAGGAGCCAGAGTCACTGCCACTGAAGACACTGGCCTTTCAGACCAGAGCAAAAAGGGATTTAAAAATGTAATGTCCCAAACACCAGATGCAAACAATAAAAAGGTAGGTAGCTATTGGCTTACTTAGGTGGATATATTAAGGGAATACATGGCCTTTGTTCTAAACTAATGGTTATTTCTTAGAAGTAAGTAGTAAAATTCATATATATATATGTATATATATCCCTTAAAAGCTTAATACATATGTTTTCTAATTTGTATAAAAATAACAGGATTTATGTAAGAACAACATTTCTAGGATATAAGTTATAAAGGTTTTATGTAACTACATATTTTCAATGGTAGGAGTGGCTCATATTAAAGAAATAATAATTTAACTGCTCTCCATTATTTTTAGTTTCATGATTATGAAACATTGATACAAAACTTTATTTTTCACTATGTGTATTCTCTTATGGGAATCAACTAAAGTAACACTTGGTGGAGATCAGACAAACATATTTGCCTCCTATCTCTCCTGGGGTTCTCTGGGATTAAAGTATACAAAAAGGAAGCGGAAATAAAGTCACAACAGTGTGTGCAGTAAGAGAGGTGCTACAGTTAAAATACATTTTAGAATATTCCTTAAATATCACTGCTATTGTTAGTTGACTTTAAGTTAACCCCCACTTAGGAGAACCCACACTGAGCAGGATTGAAGCATTGTTATCCACAGGGTGCTCAGTCGCTGGTCGGTGGGAGTAGATCACCAGGCATTTCAGTCTAGTCTGTCTAGCCTTGGAAACTGCAATTGAAATCTGTTTAAGCATGAAAGCAACACAGAAGCTCCTATTGACACATGGTAGTGGCAGCGCTGGTTGTGTATTGAATGGGAACAGAAGCGGGAAAGTTATTAATGCCAAAAAAGTGTCAATTTTCTATTAAAATACTCTGAGCCAGGGAAGGGCCCTCAGAAGTGCAGCGGGTAAGCATTCAACTCATTACCAGAGACCGGTGTTTACAATGAGAGACAAGACAACTTGCTCAAAAGAAAAGAAAGAAAGAAAAAGAAAACACAATTTTGGAAAATCTAGTGAGTGGTCCTACTCTCTCTTAGGATCACTGAGCCAAAAACCACTCAATGACACCAGGTAGCAGCTTTCTGCCAGCAAAGAAAAAGCAGAAAGAGTGAGAAGGGAAGTGGACACTTATTCTTATTCAGTTTCTTCTCAAGGTGAAGATAGCTCTTTATAAATATCCTAGAGAAATACAGTAGCTTTCTGCTCACCCTTTGCAAGTCAAATGGTGCGTCGTTCCATTACTGACACTAAAAAAACGTGAGAATGAGAGAGAGAGACTTAAATCCCAAGAGTAAAGAATTTTTGTAATCTCCATTTTATATCAAATAAAGAAATCAACCACATTTCAGGGAAAGATAGAGACCTTATTTCAAGATATAAAAGCTTTAAAAATCAGCATCTCTAAATCTTTCTTAGGACATATCTAGAGGATGTGTGCCATCAGTATGAATACATAAACAACAACAAAATACAGAGAGAAAGAGAGGCAAGGACCAAGGAGGCATCTGATACAGCTCATAGCAAAGAAAGGAAGGAAGAAAGAAATGCTCAGGGAGGTCTTATGTAACAATCTATGGAATAAAATTAGGTCTGATGGAAGCAGGAAATAAGCGGCTTTGGATAGTGAGCTCCAGGAAAGATAAAAGTTCAGAAAACCAACCAAACAAAACCCCCAAAAGCAGATTAATGGAATTAATCTAGAAGAAATAAAAACCTGATTGTGGTAGTTACATAATCTGGTGTCAACTTGAGGCAATTAAGAGTGTAGGGATGGAGTTTAGCCTGTCAATAAGGTCAGTTAGATGACCTCATTTGGAGCAACAAAGTGGATAGATAAACAGCTCACTGGAGGCCAGATACACTCAGTCCCTGTGAGACATGACTATTGACAAGTCACACTGATGGAGCCAGAGCCCTGCAGCTGGAGGAGCAACATGGAGACCCATGCCAGTGCTGAGATGCTTCTACTACCACTGGAGCCACACGACTTTCTACCCATTGACCGGTGATCTTCCTGCATTCAGCATTATTACATGGCTGCATGAGTCTAAAGAGGAATTTATAGACTAGAATCAACATATGGGTAATATCAGACTTATGGACTTATTCTGGACTGGGCTGGGATGTTTCTTAATGTGCATTGCTCTTTGATATAAAATTCTCTCTTACACACATATGAGTGTCTCTGGATTTGTTTCTCTAGTCAACGCAGACTAACACAATGATTAAGGGAAAAAGAAGGAATAAGTAGAAACCTTTTAGCTATTCTCAGAGGAACAAAAACACCAGGTGTTCAACCTGCAAACTAAACAGAAATTGGTTTGATTCTGAGTAATTGAAGGCATATAAGAAGAGAGAAGCCACTTAATATTCATGATAGGTACATTCTCAAGGGAATAGCCTAGCAGTCAGTAAAGACAAGGCTCACCACTCCTGGAAAGAGTTCCCGTCTCAGAAATCCACAGGCCAGTTCTACCCTGTCCTACAGGTTTGCTGTGAGTCAGAAAGAATTTGATGGCAGTGAGTTGAGTGAGTTAGCTGTCATAAGCTCAACCCAGAAATTCTAGCACCACTGATAACGCACGTTGCGAACCCACTTTGTGAACCGACTTTGAACAATATAAATACAGTCATGGTAATGTTGTTTAGAGTCAATTGGTATTCAAAAAAGACTTAGGTGTGGTTGTGATACTGATTATATACATGCTTTTAATTGATAGCATACAAGTTATAATGTAACTGAGAAAAGGAGGAATAAAAATTAGGTAAAGTTGAGGAAAATTTAAAACCTTAGACAGTTCACAAAATAGAGACTCAAGAGATGTTTTTGAAAGTTATGGAAACTAGAAACTGGTGTTTAGAAGTTATGGAAACTAGAAACTAGAAACTAGAAACTGGTGTTTAGAAGTTAACAGAGCATTTAAAATTGCAATTATAATTATTAATCATATAAAGAGAGAAACAAAGAATACCTGTGAACTGAACCTTCATGTATAATGAGTGAGCACATACTTTAGAATAGTATGCTGACAGAGGTAATTACCATAAAACCTAAAAGTAGTTAGTCATAAAGTTATAAAGGGGGATATAAAGGCACCATGGGAAATACTTAGGACCATTAATTAGTTTTCACCATAAGTTCTTCTTTACTTTTTGTTATCACTCCATATATTACCTTTAAAGAAGTAACTTTAAAAATGTTATAATACTATAAGGGATGATAATTCAGCCATAGCAAAGCCACTGCTGTCAAGTGTTTATGGGAATTGGCAGCTTCATTTTTCTACTTTGAAGCTACCAGTGCGTGTGAATATCCCAGCCTGCAGGTGAAAGCCCAGTGTTGAACCCACAGTGCCACCTAGAATTCACACACAAGTATAAAATCAGCTGATTTCAATATTCTAGTTTTAAAAGTTAAAAGGCATTCAGCTTTTATTAAGATTACAAACTGTATGTGAAGGATATTTGCATATATGACCTAAAAGAATATATACATGGCTCACATAGTTGTAGAAGCAGGCAAGTCCAAGTTCAAGCAAGTCCATGGGTTTGATGTTTGGCTAGAGAATTCTCCTGACCCACGTAGCTGCAGGGCCTAATGGACCCCAGGTAAATGGGAAGACCACAGGTTGTAGCTCCATAGACGGATGAATCCAAAGTCAGCAGGTCAAATGGCAGGCTGCTCCTACATTCCAGGACCAGGAGACAAGGCAGCAGAACGTTGCCTCAAATTCTAGGAACTGGAGTTTGATAAGTCAGAGGCAGTATCCAGAACAAGCAACAAGCAATCAAACTTATCCATTTGTATTAGACACCAACCACGTCCCCAAGAAAATGTATCAGGGTTATGATCTGAGTGAGGGTGTTGTTTTCTACCTTAATCTGTTTACAACTGATTGGCCACTCATAGCAAGTCCCATTATGGAGGGGATTCCATTAGTTCATATCATGCAAATTAGTATATTTTAACTGTCACAGTACTGAGAATACTAGTTCAGCCAAATTGACATAAAACCCAACTACTAACCTTTAGAGAATTCACTCTGGGTCTTGTAGATAAGTTCCTAAAGATTATACAATATGATGGGACAACTGTGTCTTTATGAGTCTATTCACTCTGTTAGTGTGATAATAAATGAAACATCACGATGAATTCATCATATAAAATCTATGCCTCTTAAGATAAATACAAATTATTTTTAAAAATCTCCAAAATGTCACTAGTTCTAAAGAAAAAGCTTAAAGTTTAGAGATAATGGCATGTACCTGACTGCATTCTGTGTATGTTAACTTATATAATGAACATGGTGAGAGAGACTTGACAGAGCATTTGAAGACCTGAGTTTGGGTTCAGGACCAATGACTAATTTAAAGTGAGGTTGCACAAGCCATTTTATCCTTTGTGACTCAATTTACTCATTGAAAAAAAAAAGATATGCTTTTCTGAACGCAACCATGGTTTACTAGTAATGTACAGGTTAGTGGGGGTTTCTAGCTTGAGGACGTCTTAGTCATACCCCAGGGAGAGGAAGATCCCCCAAGCCTCACAAAGCAGGGGATAGGGTCAAATCCATCCCTAATTACAGCCAAGAGGCACAAAGCAGATGACATGGAAAGCACTAGAAATATATATATATATATAAAATATTCAAAATACTTTATTAAAAACATGATTTAGAATTCCTTATTTAAAGATGTGTCTACCTCAATAAGGAGATAATTCACACTTGCTGGGGTTTGAAGTACACAAATAATCAAATACAATTTGTGACATCCATCCATCGTAGTTTTAGATTTCAGGTATCCTCAGCTGCTGTTGTGAGAGTAGATATTATAAGGCATGTGGTGTTAGATACGGAGTTTCAAGGAAGTTTCAAAAAAGATCATATATGGCAAGATAAAATAAGAAGTTAGTGAGAAAAAGACCGTGAAGATTTATCCTAGCTTCATGCCAGGGGAACTGGAGCTTTATCAAGGTTCGCCAGGTACTTCCCCTAGAGGTGCTTCACTCTACGGCTAGGGCGCGTTTCTGAAAGGTATCACGAACACTTCCGATGGTTCTTGCCACTGTTTAAGGAACCTCTACTTTTCCCGTCTGGCTAGAAGATTCAGCGCCACCTGCCGTCACACCGCCAACCTCACAGTAGCACTGCCTGCCAGTCCTCAGGGCTACCATCAATCCTGTCACATTGGGAGTTGTCTCCACTGTACCAGCAGAACTAATAACATGTAAGTGGAGCTTGGGTGACATATCTGAAAACAAAGCAAAGCCCTCAACTCCCATTCCGCTATTTAGAGCTGTCACACAGTCATTGCTAATGATAAGAGAGTGGAGATGGAAAATACGCAGGACCAAAAGTAACGTCCACGAACTGGCACAGCTAGCAGGGGCAGACAGAGTAACCGGCACGAGGCAGACCGGCCAGGCCTGGCACAAAAGGAAGACCCACCTGGGAGTTTGTGTGCCCGCACACTGACCACTTTTGTCACAATGCAGTTGAGGATAATTTCTTACTAAATACTTTAGAAATATATATATATATATATGCTTTACCTCTGGAAATTAAAATGTCTTCTCATAATATTTTTGATAAATCTTTCTAACTAAATGACAATTTCACAATTTGAAATAGCCACTAGAGCATCTCTTATAAAAATCCTAGTTATCAAATATCACTTGAAGATTCTGTGTGTTCTCTCATTCCAAAGTGCCCAAATATTTCAGAAGCAATCTCATCTTCTGTTTGCTTCAGATTTCTAAGCAGTCCCTGGGGCACTTGTCTCAGTAGGGCAGGTGTAACCAGGAACTTTGGACTGATGCTATGCACTTGGCTAAGGTTCACGGAGGGAAGAAATTACCCATGTAGAGGCTGCAGTTTCCATACTTGCCATTGAACATAAAATAACTCAGGCCTCCTGGGTTAATGGTAACATTAGAATCACTTGAGGCACAGGTAAGAAAATTGTAATTAAAAAGGAAATAGAGTTTGAGATATAGCTGAACTTTATTATATAAAAGTACAGTGTAGCATTTCCTTCTTAACCTTGGAGCCAAGTCTGAACCTCTGAACGTGCTGCAGTTATTGATACCTTGATGAGGGGAGTGGGAGAGGAGAGGAGGGGAGATTAAAGAGACCACAGTTGGAGTTCTGCCCTGGATTTTATGGAATAATTAAGGTCTGCTTGCCACCTATTTTAAGTTTCTCTACTTCTGTTTCATCTTCACCCAATTTTACTTATATCAGTTCCTGGGCGAGGGGCTTTCAGCTGGAGTGCCTTCCAGTCTGAGCAGTCAGTGTTGCCTTAACCCCTGCTGAACCCCAACTCCAACACAGCTTCTTCACTTAGATATTTAACCAATTAGGCTGGTAGCTTTATTTGTTTATTTCTATAATGACAATTTCACAGCCCACTAGCAGTGTCTTTCTTATTCAATCTCTGTGACAGACTGAATAAAACACCCCCCCACTCCCCCCCAGCTGATACAGGTCAGCTTTGAAACACAGCGAACTGCTGTGTTTTCAAAGCCGGGCTCAGTGTACACCAAGCCTTTCCTGACTGTTCATACAATTTAAAGTCAAATGAAAACCATTACCATTCTCATTAAATCCAGAAGGGTTTAGGGACCCTGCCTCCACAGCAAGAGCCTACGGAAATATTCTTCCCATTCCCACTTTCAGTCGCCCCTTGCTTTACACGCTTGTTTATCTCCAGGATTAAATTGAAAAGACCTCAACAAAGTCATTTTGGAAACAAAACCCAAGAGCGTAGACCTCTCACTTTCTGCTAATCCTCCTAGTCTGGCTACATTAATTCACCACGTGGCACACAAAGCCCCCTTCCCCAACAGGCTCACCAGCTTGGCATCCTAAGTCTGCCAGTGCCTGCCTTTCCCTACTTGAATTCACATGGTTTAAATGGAGTAGAGCCCAGGAGACACTGCGTTCCCTCTGCTGCATTATGCTTCCATGTTCCTCTGGTCTCATAACTACGCCAAGTGCCTAGCAAGATGACAGTGTTTAATAAACATTGCACAGGAGTTCTGTTTAGGATGAAGGCAATTGGGAAAAGTAAGGACCTCCAATGCATCTGCTTATTTTCTCTTTGACAAGAGAGATTTGGGGCACTTGGTAGCTCACACCTGCCACAGGTGCTTAGGTCCTCAATCTAGATGCGCCCCTCACATGAGAACTCAGTTACAGTAGCGCTTTGCATTTCCCTCTGAGGGCGTTTTGTCCCTCTTGATACTTCAGCTATGCCAAGTAGTTGCTGGGCCAGAACTGGAGTTCTTTTTGTTAGCACACGTGGGTTTAAGGGATTAAAAACCAGAGGAATATTTACCCTTTAGGTAGTAAAGTCTTAGCAAGAGCACACAGTTGCTAAACAGCATGGGATTGCTAATGGAAGGATTTCCTCTCTCTCAGATGGTCTGGGAGCTGGAGAGTCACACGCTCTCTTCCCACCCTTGACTGGCTCTATTGTAGCATCTGTCCTCTCCATGCAATTGTTTAGTGGCTAATCTACAAAACAATCCCTTTGTAGAAAATGTTCATGTAGAGAAATTTTGCAGAGCAAGGAAGAGTTTCTAGTCCTCTCAGAAAATCCACAGGGTTCAGTGAAAATAGAATCTAATCAACCTGTAAAAAGTGAAATCCCACATCTACCGACTGACTTGATTTGATTTAGGTGGTGCCCTCTATTTGGTCCCCAAGCAATGAAATGAACTGACTCTATTCAGGAGCGTCATCTGCATCTGTGCTGGTTTCCTCCCCTTCTTCTACACTCTTGCATTTCTTCTTTGAGGCTTGTTTCTGAAAATGCCCCAATTATTTTGGACTTGAGTGATTGTGACTTGTCCACTCACAAGCCCTGGAAGGAAGGTGATCGTCATTATTTCCCTCATGTTCAGATTTGCGCCTTTCTCTCTGCTTTTTCTTGTGTGTTTTACTTATCCGGACTATTTTGATTTTCATTCTGGTTTCCAGGGTACTTTGAGGGATTTTATGAGGAATCATTTCCTAACTAAATATAAAAAAATAAGTTTATGAATTCAGAATGGAACTTGGACAAGTCTTATGTGTTCACACACAGTAATATCATAGGGTTTCATGTGTAAATAAACTGTCTTTCATTAATTCTATTAGGACAGGTGTCATGTTGTATATCCTTGAAGCTATTTATCATTTCATTAAGGTGTGTGCATTATTTTGTCCTTGCCTTAGAAGGTTGTCAATAAGATTAGAGTAGGACCTCACTGCAAGAAATTAAATCAGAACTCAATTCTAAATACTATGTAATCCATCTTCCCATGCAAATACATACGTCACAGAATCAGCTGAAGCATGTGAAGTATCAACAGTGGTTATTTGATGAAGGAAACTAATCAAAGTCAGGTGGCCTTAGACTCAGGAAGCGTGTTTTCATGCACAGAGCAACATTGGGGGTTTGGACGGCACCTAAGTTAGAAGAGATGGATATCATGGTTCAGATATGAAAAGAAATATGCAAGATGATTTTTAATATATATATATTTTTTTCTATAGCTTTCACCTCATTTTTTTGGTAAGAATGAAGCATAATCATACATATAATTCAACTTTACAATAATTTTCAAACCTGCTTATCACAGTTGCATTCGTTTTTGTCTAATTCAAAATGTCTCCAAATACCGTCTCCTCCGTCAGCATTCAAAGTATATTCTCAGTACAAACTATCTCAACACGTTCTTTATGCATTAATCCAAACACTCTTTCATGCAGAGAAACTCCAAGATAGTGTTTAATGTACAAACTCATTATGAGACTGAAAGGAGAGCATTTTATTTTGCAGGCAAGACTGTATGGAGAGAGTGAGACTTCATCAGAATTTTGCCACAGGGAATCCAGACTCCCTTAACTACTCTTAGGAAAAAAAAAAAAAAAGCACTGGGATTTAGAAATGCAGGTTAATGTCACTTTCCAGAGACAGTTCCTCAAGCAAGGGTGTTTGCTAGCACCAGCCTGGCACGTGGGCTCAATTATGAATGAGGAGGGACTAGAAGAATGGCCCCCAGCTTCTTCATTCGGCATCCTGTGCCGTTATCTCCCATCTGTACACTGACAACGCTCACTGTGCTTCAGCTGCCCCCTTCTCCGCTTGCATCAGCTCACAGCCTACTCCCTTGGTTATAGACGAGGGAAAGGTGTGGTGTGATTTACCTAGCTCTGGAAGCATTTCTGGAGGAGAAAATTTGTGGAAGCCAGTAAACTTGACTTGTTCGACCTTCAGTTTCCATCTGGCTCAAAATGAAACTTTGTTTTACTCTTTTCCTCTTACCCCTCCCTTTTTGTCTTTATTCACAGCCTGTGCTGGTAACTCTCAGGAAAGAGTAGTCAACACTAGTTTGTATTTTCATATGGCATATAGGTGTACAAGTATTGGGTCTTGTACTAATATTAATATTAATTAGTATTAATAAAGAGATCCACATTTTCAAACGTCTAAGATCCAAGCTAGATTTTGAGTTCATTTCCTTTTTTCTCCTCTTGTCTTTGTTCTCACATGTTCTAGCAAACTTCATCTCTCCTATAATCCTTACATGATGGGAGATAATAAAAGGCAATTTTCATATTGCTTATCTCTGCTTTAATTGTAACACATTGGATGGGAGAAATTACTTTCAAACTATTTCCAGTTTTCTTAATTTTGATTGTTTCTCATATTTACTGAATTGCTATAAACCACCTGTAGTCTGTAAAATACCTTTAAGCTATTATTTTAAAATTTCATACCTTTGAATATTTTCCTGCTTATTTCCCGCTGATACCAACATATACCCTGCCAAAACCAATTTTTGGTGAATACTAACATCTTCATGTTGAACATTTAACCTAGAAAACTTTCAGATAATAAGCAGCATGAACATGTGTGAGGGTTTTGATAATTTTTAATATTTAAGGAGAGTCCATGTTTGTGTTGTAATACTTAGGAGTTTGGTGTTTGTGCTGTTAGATCTTGAAGGAGATTTCATTGTGAAGCGGTAGAGAGGTTTGAGGATTGAGTCCTAAACCGTCTTTAATTAGGGTTTCAACTTTGTAGAACACTGTTAGGCCAGGTTGGCCAGAGAAATAAATCCAGGGACACACATCTATGTGTAAGGGAGAGCTTTATATCAAGAGTTATATATCAAACAGACCTCCCAGTCCAGACCAAAACAAGTCCACATATCCCTCTTCAGACTCACGCGGCCTCAGACAACGATGCAGAATGCAGGGAGATCAAGGCCAGTGGGTGCAGAGTCGTGTGGGTCCAATGGCCGAGTCTCTGGTACCTCTCCAAGTCACTCGACACTAGGAAGGTGAAGTAGAGAGAGGAGGGGAGACGTGCCCAGGACCCTCCTTATGAGAAGGTCACGTCTACAAGGCGGCACCATCAGGCTGTGACCTGATGGACAGGCTAGACTCCACCCCTACACTTCAAGTGGACATGAAATTATATCATTGCCACAAATATCCGGCGCTCTGCAGAGTATCCATGCTGCTGTTGTTAGAGGCTGTTGAATTCATTTCAACCCGTATCGACCCTACCCACAATAGAATGAAACCTTGTCTGGTTCTGTGCCATCCTCACAATTGTTATTTTGTTTGAGTCCATTGTTTGCAGCCATTTGGTCAATCCATCTGGTCAAGACCCTTCCTCTCTTTTACTGCCCTTCTACTTTACCAAGCATGATGTCCTCCTCCAGAGACTGGTCTCTCCGCACAACATGTACAAGGAGCATTCTGGTTGTACTTATTCCAAGACAGATTTATTTGTTCTTTTGCCAGTATGTTGTACTTTCAATATACTTCAGCAGCACTATAATTCCAATGTATTAATTTATCTTCTGCCTTACTTATTTAATGTCTAATGTGCCCATGGATAGAAGGTCATCTCATATATTTTAAAATCACCATATGACAAATTCTGTACAGAAAAGTGCTCCATCTTAGAGAAATATATCCAAAAAGACAATTAATATTCAATTCTAGTAAACACCCCTTCACTCTGAATCCTCTCAAGTCCTAAATTGACACCAGATTATGTAACTCCCACATTCCACCTTTCCCCTACCCTTCTGGTATCTCTATTCCCATTCCTGCTCCTGGATTGCACGTGTCATGAGCTCTTATCTCTTATCTGTACCTGCATACATGTCCCGGTCTAGACCGAAGTGAGAGACAGCACTGGGGTCGTGATAATGAGAGGTGAGGAAACCTCAAAGAACCAGAGGAATATTGTGTGTTTCATCTGTGCTTTACTGGGGCCTGTTTGACTCATCCCTTCCCTGTGACCCCTCTGTGGGGGGGAAGTTCCATTGTCTAGAGTTGGGTTTTGGGTCTCTGCTCTAACTCCCCCTCGTTCTCAACAATATGTTTTTGTTTGTTTGTTTGTTTGTTATGGGTCATCTGCTGCCTGTTCCCCAGTTCTGATGTCACCTCATGATCCCACCGGCTGGTGTGCTTCTTGTGGACTTAATTCTCTTGTGGGATGGCCACTTGTTTCACTTCCTTTAAGACCCCAGATGCTAAATCTTTTAATATCCTGGTGCCATCAGCCTTCTTCACCACATTTGCTAATACACCCATTTTGTCTCCAACAGAATGGCAGTTTACTAGAACAAGTACTCTTGTATTGAAGGAGGGTATGAACAGGGGCGTGAAGTCCATCTGCTACCTCAGTGTATTGCCATCTAACTACATGTACATAGGCCAGTAAGTCTATTGTTATGGATTAAGGTCTTTACATATGGACGCACCTATGCTGAAACCTCTATCCATAGCTTTGCTTCCTAGATTATTCTTGATGGTGGAGCAGAAGCAAGGAGAAGGGAAATGAGGAGGAACATTTTACTTTTCACCCTGCTATTCCCATTTAGATACTGATTTAATATTGAGGATACTTTACCTTATATTAAAAAAATTATATTGTCCTCTTTTGGGAAATAATTGGAAAATCATTGGAAGACAGTCTTGTGAACGGTACTGTGTTCTGTGCTACTTTAAATTCCTTAAATATGTAAAATTGATCAATTATTAACCAATTAGGATTATGTTATAAATTTCTAGTGCATATTTAACATTGTACTTTATTGTAAATGTTTATTTCTTGTTGAGTTTGGAGATAAAGGTCCTGATGAAGGCATTGATGATATATAGATAATATAATTCTTCAGAAAAGATGGGCTGTCTAGAAAATTACCTGGAATAATTGATCTCATAAACAGAACATTATCTTACCTCAGTGCGAGAATATGGTTTTGCTACTACCAGAATAAAATGATAAAGAAAATAAAACTTGAGTTTCTCATTCACAGTCATGATATACATTGGGGGGGGGGGGATCATCGATCTGTACTGATATATAGAAGAATTAAAAGGGTATATTAAAATATAACACGGATCTCTCGGAGGCAAAGATCCAAGTCTCTTTCATGCAAGATTGCATTACTAGCACACAGCCAATGGATGCCCTAAATTCCATATTTAATATCTTTTAGATAGATCTGTTAATTGATCAGCTAATGGCTATTGAACACACGGGAGACTTTTTCTGAATAATCACTATGTGTTAAAAGCAACGTGTGGTAAGTGACTTGGCAATATTTTTAGAAATATAAGTAAAGCAATAAATCTAAAGGAAAAGTTACAGGTGGGTTCTTGACTAAGTAAGGAAAAAAATCGAGTAAGAAGGTCACACTGTAGGGTAAAGCATGCCCTTCACAAAGCTGTTAGTGTCTAAAAAATGGAGGATTGCTTTCCCTGTGTCATGTGCAGACAAATTCCTGATTTTTCTATTTCACTTAATTCTTTAAATCTGGTCTAACACCTGTTTTTGTATACTGTTTTCTATTTCTATAGGACAGCATAGCATGACTATTAACTTTCCATGTAATATATAATGTTAAAGGTAATATTCTAAATGAAGTTGGACTAGGGGGTTTGAGCTTAATGTTGCTCTCAAACTAAATATCAGCATCCCTCAAGACTTGCTGAGAGTTATTTTATTCAGAAATGCACATTATTGCCAATCTCTCTTAACTATGCCAGTAAGGCATGAATGAGCTTAAATTAAAAATTTTCAAAAGTTGTAGGATTGGTTTATCCTTCTGTATTGTCTTTATAATTCTATGTAGGTCTTTGAAAAATATATTATTCCATTATTGCTAGTTTAACCTTAACAGTATACACACTTTAGCCTTTCTCGGTGATACATTATGAGGACATATATTATTGTATCGTATCATCAGTGATCATAGAGCCACATGGCACTAGGTGATCATTATTCATCAAACAATCCTTTCTTTTCAAGACTTCTGCTGAATCTCTTACTGAATGTCTAAACTGTTCTGATAACCTGTCTTTGTGGGCATATGGCTCCCGAGTATCATATTTTTGACATGGAGTTATGCTTCCAAACACACTAAAACACAGACATGTACACACACATACACAAAGTGAATGAAGCTAAGATTGTTTTAAATGCTACAATATGGAGCGGTGCATGATTACATTTTTCTCCCACCTCCTCCTCAATGTTTGTTTGTTTTTATAATATCATGGAGCTTTTATACCTCAAATTCATAACACCATGATCAACAGAGGAAAGATTGAAGTTGTCAAGTATTTTGTCTTTCTTGGATCCACAATCAATGCTCATGGAAAGAAGAGTCATGGGATCAAATGATGCATCGCATTGTGTAAATCTGCTGCACAAGAGCCCCTTTCCACACTGAACAGCAAAGATTTTGCTTTGAGCGGTCAGATGTGCCTGACCCAAGTCCTGGCATTTTCAATCTCCTCATATGCATGGGAAAGTTGAATGTTGCATAAGGAAGATCGGAGAATGACAAGTGTATTTGGAGTGTGGTGTTGTAGAAAACAATGGAAAGTACCATGGATTGCCAAAAGAACAAACATCTCTTAGAAGACGTGCAGCAAGAATGTTCCTTAAGAGGCAAGGATGAAGAAACGCCCTCTTACATGTTGCCAGGCTAAACCAGTTGCTGGAGGAGGATATCATGCTTGGTAACATAAAATGGAAACCGAAAAGGAGGAAGCTCCTTGACAAGATGCATTGACACGGTGGCTGCACCAAGGTGCTCAAACGTTAGAACGGTAGTGAGGACCGTCAGCACCCAGGGGTGTATCTGTCTGATGTACGGAGGGCTGCTGTGAATTGGAACCAACTGAACAGTCCCTAGCAAAAAGAGCTACATGGATATTCAATATTTGAAAATACATATTTTCTGCATTAGTTTACATTTTGCTTTTTAATTCATCTGCCTATGTATTTTTCAGTTCTTTGACTTTTCAACACGGCCTTTTAAAATGTCTATATTATAAAGATCTCAAAACAGCTGTGCTGAATTTACATAAATGCAATCTGACGCCAACAAATAGGAAAAAATAGAAAAGACTGCTTACGGACACATTCCAAACATCTATTTAATCAGTGACAACAAAATATGCAATTAACTTTAAAGGGAAGCAGCAACTTAACAGCACACGTCGGAGGACAAAGCATTCATGACATTTCTGTCCTCAAGCTGAACGCAAAGTTAAACACCCATGCACACTTAAAAATAGCTGTCGATAAATTGCCATCTGTGATACGGAACGTTTTAAGGGCAGGGGAAGGTGGAAGGAAATAATGCAAGGTAGACCAGCATGTGGTAGATATGAGCAAACAGTCAGAGGCAGTCAGAATCGCAAGCCTTAACCACAAGTCCTATGATATGAACAGGAATGGCATTAACAATTACCCAAACAAAGAAAATATAAAGGAATCTTGCCATAGACACAAAATAAAAATATATTCAACTAAATGTGTGTCTGTAGTGTTTTAAAAAGCAAGGCTGCTTATTACTGCTGCAATTATCACAAGTACCATTTCCTGAGAGTAAGAAGGTGGTTTTTGTTTTCTTAGGTTATTGTAAAGTGCACATTAGTGAGTAAAGACAGTCCCTGTAGGTAAACACCAATCTCCTATAGTGTGTGTAAACATAGATTTGGGCATTTTAAAAAGTTCTTTCATTATTCAGTTAAACAGAGAGAGAATATGCCGTTCCTATTAGTACAGAGTGAATAAGACATATACAGTCCTTACTGGGGAAGATGCTGGCGAAATAGGAAGGCCAGTATGTAAACATTCAATTTGTAGGATCACTTTTAATTTGGCCTTCTGAAAAATGGCCCTAGTGTTGTGTTTCTCTCTAGTTTTATAAAGAAACTGAATCTTGCCTCTGGCTTCAAGATTTTCCTTTTTCACCCGTGAAAAGAGAAAGCATCGTCTTCCCTGTGGTCATCCTTTCACCTGCTCTAACTGATCGCGGCGTGGTGATGAGCCACAACAAGTCATTGCCATCATTTGCCACGAAAAGGCCATTGCTTAGAAGCTAGGGTTAGTGGCCATGGGCTTAGGATCAGATGATAAAAGTGAAGTGAAGATGTTTGTGCAGCAAGTGGCATGTGTACCTAAAAGAACACTAACAGGAGGAGAGGACACTGAGCACTGTTTCTAATGAAAAGAAAAGGAGTAGTTTTCTTATTTAAAGAGATTATAAAGAACTTTTGCTATGAGATCAAGGCCAGTCGTGTATTGAAATACGGTGCTGAAGGCAAGAATAACAAAAGCGTCTCATGTTTGAAATAAACAAGATTTTCACTTTTTATTTCTTTTGTGTGTCTTTGAAATACCGCATTGCTCTGGTGGACAAGAATATTAACAATTGGAATGCAAACTGAGTTGGTATAATAAGAAATATCAAAACTCTCATTTTGGTAATCAGAGCCTGAGTCACAGAGGACAGCCCTGCTTGAAGCCCATTAACACATCGTAATAACAACCACCTGATGTAATGAAAACAAATGAATTCCAAAGAAAGAGAAAATGTAAGATTGGGTCATTATCGTGCAGCCTAATGAGCAACAGACTTCAGCTGTTGTCTTGGGTTCCAAGGAAAATGTTCAGTCCACCGAGGGCATTTTATACCAGGAAATATTTCATTCTGTTTTGGAATTTCTTTCTGGAACATAGTGCAGGACTATTTCTTGCCTTTCAGCCTTTTTTGTTTCAGTTTGGCTAAGCAGAAATCCATGTCTGTCACTCATTACTTTATCTGTACTTTTATATACCCTAAAAGAGAATGTTGGGAGGAAAAGGAAGAAGAGCTTAAAATGTGAGGATTTTGAATCTAACTCAAACTCCCCAAGTAGTGAAAAGAAAGAAAATCCTGTAAAAGGTCTGATCATTTTTATTGACCACAGTTCAATCCTTTTTTGTGTTGTTATTAGGTGCCTTCCAATTGGTTCTGACCCGAGGCAATCCGATGCACAACAGAACAAAACACTGCCCGACCTGCTCACAATTGTTCCTGTGCCTGAGTCCATTGTTGCAGCCATGGTGTCAATGTACCTCTTTCAGGCCTTTCCTCTTTTTTGCTTCCCCTCCACTTTACCAAGCATGGTGTCCTTCTCCAGGTATTGGTCTCTCCTGACATCATGTCCAAAGATGTAAGCCAAGCCTTGACATCCTTGCCCTTAAGGACCCCTCTGGCCATACTACTGCCAAGACACAACCTTTATTTCAGTTATTGTGATACACTATCATTCCTGATGCAGTGTTTTGTAAAATTGGAGCAGAAATATTGGAATGTATGTGTCCTCTGGAAACTCAGAGAAAAAGACATGGATTTTTACTCATGTAGAGTTACAGTCTCTGAAACACACAGGGGAAGTTCTACCCTGTCCTATTGGATCACTATGAGTCGGTATAGATGTGATGGTAGTGAGTTTGGTGTTTGGGTTTTGGTAACTCCAGATTCTAACTTAAAGTGTAAATTGAATAAAAAGTATTTGTCCCTTGGACTTCGACTCAAGTACTTAATGCAAGGATACACTGTTCTATTAAATTGGCATTCCATGTTGCACAATTTCCTGACACGATTGCTGAAGAAAAATGTGTGCATAAGCAAATGTGGTGAAGAAGCTGATGGTGCCCGGCTATCAAAAGATATAGTGACTGGGGTCTTAAAGGCTTGCAGGTAAACAAGCAGTCATCTAGCTCAGAAGCAACAAAGTCCACATGGAGGAAGCGCACCAGCCTGAGTGACTATTAGGTGTAGAAGGGACCAGGTATCAGGCATCAAGGAGCAAAAAGATCATGTCATTGTAAATGAGGGTGAGTGCAGAGTGGAGACCTAAAGCCCATCTGTAGGCAACTGGACATTCCCTTATAGATGGGTTGTGGGGAGGAGACAAGTCATTTAAGGTGCAGGGTAGCAATGATGAAACATACATCTTTCCTCTAGTTCTTAAATGCTTCCTCCCTCCCCCATCATGATCCCAATTCTACCTTACAAATCTGGCTAGGAACTGGAAACACAGGGAATCAGATAGGAACTGGAAACACAGGGAATCCAAGACAGATGATCCCTTCAGGACCAGTGTTGCGAATGGCGATATCTGAAGGGTGGAAGGAAGGTGGGGTAGAAAGGGGGAACCGATTACAAGGATCTACATATAACCTCCTCCTTGGGGGATGGACAACAGAAAAGTGGGTGAAGGGAGACATCAGACAGTGTAAGATATGACAAAACAATAATTATTTATAAATTATCAAGGGTTCATGAGGCAGTGGGGGAGTGGGGAGGGAGGGGTAAAAATAAGGAGCTGTTATCAATGGCCCAAGTAGAAAGCAAATGTTTTGAGAATGATGGTGGTAACAAAAGTACAAATGTGCTTGACACAATGCATGTATATATGGATTGTAACAAGAGTTGTATGAACCCCTGATAAAAAGATTTAATTAAAAAGTGATTTGTCCCTTAATTTCTTGTTTGTTATAAAATTTAAATAAATTTCTTCTCATATATCTCCATCAACTCTCAATACCAGAGAGCTGCATAGATCAGTTTGCAGGTAGACCATGACCTTGTGCTTACTTTTCTCTGCAATCCAGTCTTCCTTTCCTACCACTCCCATCTAGAACTTTTCTTTCTTCCCTCATTTGTCCTACTATACAACCATTTCTTATGTTACTGAGAATTCCCATGCATGCAATATATTCCTTTTGTTTCTAGATTGAAATATTGACCAAAACAGGCTATCAGTAATACCCACTTCTTCTAAGTTAGTTGTAATCCCTGTCTTTTCTTTTATAAGAATCATCTACTTTTACGGAGTCCTGGTGACATAATGAGTGATGTATTGGGCTGCTAAGCACAAGGTCAGCACTTCAAACCTACCAACCACTTCATCAGGGAAATACAGGGTTTTCTACTCCCAGAAAGAGATAGTCTTAGATACTCCTAGGAGAACTTCTGCCCTGTCCTACAGAGTTTCTATGAGTTAGAAGAGATTTGATGGCAGTGAGTTCTATTTGATCACCCCCAGTGTTTCCGTTAGTACTTGGGATCTAACAGATACGCAATAAAACATATATGTAATAAGTTACATATGAATGGAAAGAAAGTAATTTATGAACTTCAAAATAGCACATAGTTGAATTACTTAAATATAATCTATTCTTTGGGCTTATTAGTGTTTCTGACTAGTGCTGACACCTTAGAATGTGACAAGCACATTGCTCTGATGAGGGTAAGTATGGGTTCAAATTCTGGTTCTGTCATTTATTAGGCTTATGCCATTAGGCAAGTAATAGAACCTCTATCAAAACTTTCTTTTCTATGAAATAAAGATAAACAAACTCACCTCCTAAGTATCAGGTATCAGAAGACCTGATGTGAATGAGTGGGGCTGGAGTGGAGCCCCAAAGTCCATCTGTAGACACTTGGACATCCCCTCACAGAAGGGTCACAAGGAAGGGATGAGCCAGCCAGAGTACAGTACAGTACCAACAGAACATGTCCTGGATACAGTGGGTGTATGGACTGTTATAAGACCTGTAAGAGCTCCCAGAAAAATGATTTATTAAAATAGCACTCACCTCCTAAAGTAGAGAACTGTGTGAATACACAGTGAAAAACGATTGGTCCACCTGTGTTATCTGACTGGATAATTCCTTTGGAAAAATCGGGGATTATGGAACTTTTTAAAACACAATTTGCTAAATATATACTGCATCTTTTCTTGAATAGATTTATTCTGGATTATTTTTTAATCATTTTATTGGGGGTTCGTACAACTCTTATCACAATTCATGCATCCATCCATTGTGTCAAGCACATTTGTACATTTGTTGCCATCATCATTCTCAAAACATTTGCCTTCTACTTGAGCCCTTAATATCTGCTGCTCATTTTCCCCTCCATCCCCACTGCCCAACCTTCATGAATCCTTCATAATTCATAAATTATGATTATTTTGTCATATGTTCCACTTTCCAATGTCTCCCCCTGCCCTCTTGTCTGTTGTCCATCCCCCAGGGAGGAGGCTATACGTAGATTCGTGTAATCAGTTCCCCTTTCTACCCCACATTCCCTCCACCCTCCAGGCATCGCCACTCAGCACTGGTCCTGAAGGAGTCATCTGTCCTGGATTCCCTGTGTTTCCTGTTCCTATCTGTACCTAGGTATATCCTCTTGTCTAGCCAGATTTGTAAGATAGAATTGGGATATGCCTTGATGTTCCAGGGTCAGTCTGGGCTAGTCCCAACACTGAGTCTCCAGTGTTGTCCCCCTTAGGGCCCTGGGCCATCAAGGGATGGCTTGTCTCATAGTGAGATCAGCCATATTGTCCACTCTGTCCATTGGCTGTTCAGAGCAGGGATATCGTCTTCCTGGCCTGATGGACCAGGATGTGCTCCACTCTCTCTTCCTCCACCTTCATTTGTTCCCATTTGCTCTGATCAGACATGTCCCTCTCCCCTAGTTGCAGCCTCCATGCTGTCCTCTCAAATAAATTCTTCTGGAGTGAAGGGCAGTTGTCCATGTAGCTGGTATGGGGGCCGAGCCCTTGGGCAACCTCCACTGACTCCCCACTCCTTGCTCGCACACTGCATTTGTCTGGCACCGGCTTTATATCTGGTTCCTCTTTCCCCGTGGAGATGAAAACAATGCCCTCCCCTTGGGTGGTTCAGCGCCCTATTCCTCCATCACACATCTTTTTCTTTTCTTTCCCCTTTCCTCCTCCACTCCCTTTTTGGTTGGGTATCATATGTATCCCTGGATTTGGTCTGGCCCCTGCCATATTCCCTTGGCCTCACCCCTGGAGTGTTAGTATACAGTAGCTTTTCACCTGTGTATTCTGGATTATTTTTACCTGCAACCAAAGCAGTTAGCTTTAAAGCTATAGCAAATAGGCCAACATTTGCAAAACATCCCCATAATTTTACTAAATTGTGTGCATGTGTGAAGGTGGGTGGGTGGGATCTCATAGTTGACAGTTAGGCAACCCTTGGTGCTATCAATATACCCAAAGATGTAAAGTATTAAATTATAGTTGATATTTTCATATGATGATACACTGTAAATGGGGTTCAGGTTGGGAAGAGACCAAGAATCCAATTTGTTTGCAATAGTCCTGGTTTATGCCTATTTACCAGTGTAACTGTTCATAATGCCTGTCATTCTATTGGTCCCCATTTGGATGATGAACTGTGTAGTCACCTGTGGTCGTATCCGACCTGCCAGTCAGGTCGTCGCTGATGATGCCTCCTTGGGGCCATGGTTTTCTCTTTAGGAGGGCTCTGGGAACTTCTCCACCTTTTCCTTCACATTCCTGCTGGTGGACCACTCTAAGACCTGATGCTTCCACTGCTATTGGAGCCACACAACGTTGTACCCACCATTCTGTGATATTGCCGCATTCTGTAACATTGCTTGTGATTGCGTGAGTCTGAACAAAGACTATGATCTACTAGTGGACTTATTGACTTGAGTTGGACTGGACTAGGATGTTTTCTTGATATATAATTACCTCTTGAAGTCAAATATTTTCTTACACATTTATGAGAGTCACTGGATTTGTTTTTCTAGTCAACTGTACTAACACATCACCTTACATAAAGGTTTTAGGCAAATTCCATGTGATACTTGAGACTTTTCTGTAATATAACTATGGTTTGGCTGTGTGGTCATCAGTCATCTTGAGCCTTTTTTTTTGACAGGGAACTTACTACCTCCTGAGAAAAATATAGCATTGTTTTATTCTTTTAAAAAGATAATCCTGAAAAAAAATTTAATTTGAAAAGAAAGATCATCCTTAAAAATAAGCCAAAATTGGTCTAGTTTTTGCTTTCATACACTGCACCCAAAGTTATATGGAATAAGACTAACTCTTCACCCTCATGGCAGCCCTTCCAATATTTGAAGACAGCAATCATGTCCTGCTGGAGGGCATTAATTACTAGGTCTGCAATTGAGTAGGTAGTTCATTTGTGAATAACTTGGCAGGAGATTTTCTCACCATCCTCATTGTTCTTCTCTCAGTTCATTGTACTTTCTCTTGATCCTCCTCTATATTAGTTGTCCAGAACCCAACAATATAACACAACTGAGTTCTGGCAAATATGAAGAAATGCCTCCAGTAACAGAATAAGAGATCTACTCATGGCATCAAACAAATTGTTTTAAAACTTCTTTTCTAAGATTGAGGTCATGTTTTCCTATTCAAATATTTGTGCAGTTTACTTTGCCATTACATCACTCTATATACATATATATATGTATATATATGTGTATATATATATATATATTTATATATATTCCATAGCTCAATCATGTCAAACAGAATTGTACAATTGCTTCCATAATTGATCTCCAACCATACTTCTCCTTCCTGGACTTTGAGAGCTTATTGTTTTGATTTTCATTTTCTTCTGTTCTATTCCTTGGGTCTTAGACTGTTGCCTAACTCTTGTATCATTGTCTGTCTTCTGGGATTCTTTTAAGGATATTAGCTTTCCAAGTTCTTCTGTTGTTTTCATGAGTGTTATTCATCTCTCTTTGAAGGACCTATACAACGTTATGAATAATAGTTTTTGAGGGACTAGGGCAAAAATCAGACATGGTTAGTTTGAAAAAGAAGGAAGTGTTTCGGTTTCACATTTGCATCCAGGTTCTTCAAGGGTGGGAGTACACCCAAGGACAGAAAACTGAGTAGGGAAGACATTACTAGGGCTTGACAATACTTTTGATGTTTTTTGCTTTCTAAGATCAATGGAAGGTTAAATTTCCACCTTCTATACTGTTGAGAAGTACTATATGACTTGCCATAGTTAATAAATTTTGGTAAAAATGATGAATGTCACTTATACGCAAAGCACTGAGGTTACAGTATGATATTTGCCATGCTTTCTTTTACTACCAAACAGGAATCTGGAGTAACATATTGAGGTAGAACTCTCATAATATCAAAGTAACATGAATACTAAATCTCTATGAAAGAACAGTAGCTTTGATGAGTCATCGGTTTTGACATTTGTTAAACTGCCTGTATATTTTATCAAGTGAATCTCTGGATCTATAAATATTAATGCCTTGAGAAATGATCCATAACTTTTTTTTACAGTTATTTCTTTTTTTTTTAGCTCTTTTTTTTAAATTTTTTTTATTTTAACAATTTATTGGGGCTGATACAATTCTTTTCACAGTTCATACATATACATACATCAATTGTATAAAGCACATCTGTACAGTCTTTGCCCTAATCATTTTTTTTCTCTTTTCTTCTTTTACATTTTGTTAGGGACTCAAACAACTCTTACCACAATCCATACATATACATACATCAATTGTATAAAGCACATCCATACATTCCCTGCCCCAATCATTCTCAAGGCATTTGCTCTCCACTTAAACCCCTTGCATCAGGTCCTCTTTTCCCCCCCCCTCCCTCCTCATTTCCCCCCTCCCTCATATGCCCTTGGTAATTTATACCTCGTTATTTTGTCATATCTTGCCCTATCCGGAGTCTCCCTTCCCCCCTTCTCTGCTGTCCCTCTCCCAGGGAAGAGGTCACATGTGGATCCTTGTAATCAGTTCCCCCTTTCCAACCCACTCACCCTCCACTCTCCCAGCATCGTCCCTCACACCCTTGGTCCTGAAGGTATCATCCACCCTGGATTCCCTGTACCTCCAACCCTCATATGTACCAGTGTACAGCCTCTGTCCTATCCAGCCCTGCAAGGTAGAATTCGGATCATGGTAGTTGGGGGGAGGAAGCATCCAGGATCTGGGGGAAAGCTGTGTTCTTCATCGATACTACCTCACACCCTAATTAACCCATCTCCTCTCCTAAACCCCTCTATGAGGGGATCTCCATTGGCCGACACTTGGGACTTGGGTCTCCACTCTGCACTTCCCCCTTCATTTAATATGATATATATATATATACATATATACACCTACATATATACATATACACATATATACACATACATACACACACTTATATCTTTTTTTTTTGCATGATGCCTTATACCTGGTCCCTTGGGCACCTTGTGATCGCACTGGCCGGTGTGCTTCTTCCATGTGGGCTTATTTGCTTCTGAGCTAGATGGCCGCTTGTTCACCCTCAAGCCTTTAAGACCCCAGACACTATCTCTTTTGATAGCCGGGCACCATCAGCTTTCTTCACCACATTTGCTTATGCACCCATTTGTCTTCAGCGATCCTATCATGGAGGTGTGCAGTCAATGATATGATTTTTTGTTCTTTGATGCCTGGTAACTGATCCCTTTGGGACCACTCGATCACACAGGCTGGTGTGTTCTTCCATGTGGACTTTGTTGCTTCTGAGCTAGATGGCCGCTTGTTTATCTTCAAGCCTTTAAGACCCCAGTCACTATCTCTTTTGATAGCCGGGCACCATCAGCTTTCTTCACCACATTTACTTGTTCACCCACTTTGGCTCCAGCCGTTGTGTCGGGAGAGTGAGCATCATAGAGTTCCAATTGATCCATAACTTTTAAAAGGAAATAAATAATGCTTGCACAACAGAGTATAATCAATGACACTGAATTGTATATGTAGAAGGTCTTTCATTGGAGAATGTTTATTGTGTATATTCTTGCCAAAATTAAAAAAATTATACTAATAATCAGAACAAGGAAGAAGAAAATGCTCTAAACTTGATGTGGTGACAATTGTCCAAATCTTGATATTATTCCACTATTGAATTGTATGATATGTGAAAGAAGTGCCAAAAAAAACTATAAAAGAAAAAAGTGACCCCCAGTTTCAATTTAATAATGATTTGCTATGTGTTAATTTAATGAGTCCTGGTGGTAAAGAAGCTTACTGCCCGGATGCTGCGTGCAACATTCGAACTCACCAGATGCTCTGTGAAAGAACTTGAGTTGCTTTTCTATATAAAGATTTACAACCTCGAAAACTTTGATTGGTCAGCTCTACTACATTGGTGCTGGTGGTGAGTCAGAATTGACTTGATAGCAATACGTTTGGGGCTTATGTTTCTAATGTTAATTATGTACATAATTGACTTGTCTGCTAAAGGAATGGTTGGAAGTTCAAGACCACTCAGAGGTTCCTCCAAGCAAAAGGCAGAGGAATTCTTTCTTAAAAATCCACCACAGTAAACCCTACCTGCTAGATTGACAAGCATGAGGTCATCAAGATTTGGAACCGACTCAAAGATATCAGTTAACTACTTTGTGTGATACAATAAACTTTTTCCTTAAAACATTTATAACAGTGTGATGATTTTACATTAGTATAGGTACTAATTCCAAGAATATTTTGCTAATGAGTTTTTAGACACAAGTCTTTTTGGTTTCAAGTCTGGATTTTTTGCCATTAATTCTCCAATCACTATGTTTTTCAGGAGTATGAAGATAATGTAGTTGGTTAGGGTTTTCTCTTGATCTCTAGTCACTGAGTAGCACATGTGGTTTGTAGTTTTCCACTAAATTAAGGCTAGTTGTTCAAATTTACCCAATGTGCAATGGTAAAATGGCCTGGTGATCTACTTATATAAAGATGATAGCTGAGAAACCCCTATGGAGTAGTTTTACTCTGTAACACATAGGACACAAAAATTAGTTTTCGGTTCATTTGTTTTCCATAGTATATATCACAACCTTATTCCCTTGTGATTAACATAATGTGAAATTGTTTTCTCACAGTTTCTGTAGGTCAGAAATCTGGTCATGGAATAGATGAGTTTTATGCTCGGAATCCACAAAGATAAATATAAGTGTTGGCCAAGGTTGTGATTCTCACCTGGGCTTAGGTTTGTTTTTTTCTAAGATACTGATGCATGGAAGGATTCATTTCATTGCCTCTGTAGGATTATATTGCCATGTCCTTGTTGTCTTTGAATTAGAGGATCCTCTCAGCTGCTTAAGATGGTCCATATGCCTTGTCATGTAGCCCCCTTCCATCTTCAACCCATAAATAGTGTGTGTTACGCAGGGTTCTCTAGAGAAATGAAACCAGGACACTTAAATGATTATTTATGTATAAGTTTATAACGCGAGAAGTCTTATAACAGCTAATTAGTCGGTACAGCAAGAGGGCTCAGTTCAACTCGCTTTTAAGAACAGGTAATATACTGGAAGTCCTTCAGTTCCTATGGGCTGCTGTGCCCAAGGTCAAGGAAGCAGACAGCAGAGTCGTTCACTCCTGGGGCAAGGCAAGCAGAGTCTGTCCATAGGCAGCAAGCAGCAGGGCGGGTCACCATCAGTCTGTAGCTCAGGAACTTAGCAAAGTAGGCCCAGATGGCATATCAAACACAAGCAATGAAAGGCATGCAAGGCAACTGGATTCACCAGCCTCAAGCTCAAACAATGTACGCACCAGCAAGAAGCAGATCTCAACATAGCCTTAAGCTCTAGCGACAAGATCCACAGATTGGCCTGGCCTGCAGGGTAGCTCTCAAGTTGGGGCAGAGAACTAGCTACAGCAGTAGTGCACATGTTCCAGGAAGCTCCAGCATGCTCTGATCAGCAGAGATCAAGAAAGAGGCAGGGGAGGGGGGCTTTGGAGAGCCAATTATCTCTTTGCCTTCCAATCAAACTGTGACCAGAATAATCTCACATGTTCCTATTGGCCAGGTTGGCACAATAAATCTACCTATCACATAGTGTGTCAAATTCATCTCATGCCTTGAATCCCTCACCTCTTAAAAAAAAACTAAGAGAAAATTATTCTTTTGAAGATTCCATGCAATTAGGTCAGGCCACCTGATTAATCTCCCTATTTTAAAGTCAGCTATGCCCAAACTTAATCTAATGAGTTGACATACTTGCTGATGAAGATCAAAGACTACAGCCTTCACCATTGAATGGAGCTCAATGTAAATAAAGCAAGTATTTTCACAATGTGACCAATGGACCACATCATGATAAATGGGGAAAGATTGAAGTTGCTAAGTATGTCATTTTATTTTGATCCGCAATCAATGCTTATGGAACCAGAAGGCACAGAATCAAGAAAAACAGTGCATTGGGCAAATTTCCCGCACAGGATGTCTTTGAAGTGATGAAGAGCAAGGATGTCCCATTGAAGACTAAGGTGCGCCTGACCTGAGCCAGGTTATTTCCAACTGCCTCACAGCATGGGGAAGTTGAACAATGAGTAAGAATGACCACAGGAAAAAGTGATGCATCTTAGTTATGGTGTTCGTGAGGAATGTTGAAGTACTGTGGACTGCCAAAGAGCAACTACATCTCTTCTAGAAGTACAGCCACGATGTTCCTGAGAATTGAGACCGGTGAGGTTTCATCTCACATCATTTGCCCATGTTATCAGGAAAAATCAGTCCTTGAGAAAGAACATAATGCTTTGTAATGCAGAAGGCCAGTGAAAAAGAGTAAATACCAAGATGGATGGATTGATACAGTTGCTATGACAATGAGTTCAAATATAGCAGCAGCTGTGAGGATTTCACAATGTTTTCTTCTGTTGTTCACAGTATCCATGAATTGGAAACTACTGGACAGTACCTAAAAACTATTATATTGGGACATTAAATGATTACAATTTCAGAGATTATGCACTAAGGTTTGAGTGCTGGGAAATATTGATGGCCATCTTAGAATTTTGTCTATTGTGGTTTCTACCTCTCTATCCCTTCAAATGATCAGATGAGAGGTGAGTACGAGCGGTGGTTTGAGTTCTTGAAAACCTTCCATTTGTCTCTTAATATTGATCGACCCTTTTTAAATTGTGTATATGCGCCTTCCTCCTTCTGGCGGCTTAAATAAAGAGCATCGAACATTTACACAAACACACATAAAATACACTGTTACAAATGTACCTACAGACAAGGCTTCTGTTTTGTATTCTGATACAAAAGTGGAAAAATACCAGGGGCGCTGGCTGTTGAGAGGGTGGCTCCTTGAGACCTGTGAGCAGGAGCAGGCCTGAATCCACTGGAAATAAATAGTAATTATAATTAGTTTGCATAAGCTGTTACCCTTCTCCTTGCTTTTTATTCTCAGACTGATATTGAAATATTTGTTTATGTCTGGAGAGTGAATTTATAATTGCTCAATAGATTTCTGACCACAACCGTTTTACTTTACTCTGAAATTGTCTTTAAGAAATTATTCCAAGAGATTTCTGAGAATTAAATTGCTTGGGTTTAAGAAATAAGAGAATGAGTCTCTTCCTATTATCTCTGTATTGACTCTACTACAAATTCCTGAATAAAAACTACAATTGGCTATGGATATGCTTATAATTCCAAGACTTGGAAGGGTAGTTAAAGAAAGGCAAGGATTTATTTTGTCAACAAGGGATACTTAAGTGGCTAAGTCCTCAGGAGCGTCACAGTACACTCACATTTTGCATAAAGAAAAGTTAGCAGAAACCGTGAGGCTGATAAAAAGTAAGAAAAGACAATAATGAATAGAAAGATATATTGTTTTATAATGAGTTCCTTCTGAGTAGGAGAAAACTGCATTTTAGTTACTGATTCTGAATGTGAATGCTACCTTATTGTACACATTTAAGATGTTTGCTATATAGAGTTTAAAGGAAACACAAGCGGCCCACTCATCTAATCTTGCCCAACTATTGAGGACATTACTCTAGGAACATGCACATCTAAGCAACATTGGTGGGAACGGCAGGAGATTGGATAACACACTTGATTCGACTCCTTTCACTGAAGCTTAGGGCACAATGGAGGCCAGATAATGCCACCATAAAATGGGCAAAGTGTGGGATTTTTTCTATAATAAAAACTCATGCAAACAACTTGAGAAATACTGAGAACTCTATGGAAAAACACCAAGGACACTCACAATAACTTCACAAGCACCCTCTTGCACACTTGGTGAAGCAGCACCCATGATGAGTAAATTGTACACACATGGCAAGTGGAGGCCTGGTAACAACTTTTAGGTTGAGTCACATATTTGGTAACTGGAAACCATGCAGCCTTAAACCTAAGCAAACACTAAAGTCTTTATTTTGCAGACCGGGTGAAAAGAAATCTGGGCTGATGTTTAGGACTAGCAATTTCTGTTAACAGAATCTTGTCACAATTCTTGGATTGATTTCTCACGCTGTGAATCTTCCCACTGTTCAGTGTCGGTCACGCTTGCAGTACAGAGTGGCAGGCTTCCCACTGACAGTAATGTAGAAGAGCACTGGCGTCAGTCTAGTATTAACAGGATCATCTCTGGTACCACTGGGAAATTGTCTACCTCTTTATGCTGGATGAAGTGCCTTGAACAGGCATTTAATATATTCATTGCAAGAGTTGCTTTTGTTGAAGAAATACTAAGTGCTTATTAAAATCCTACTTATTGAAGATGAGTAGCTATATCACAGACACTTATCAAATTTATAGTTACTAAATCTCAGTTAATATGCTTTAAATATTCTTTTTGTCTTTAAGATGCTGTATTAAGATGGTTGCAATTATTCTAACTCAATATAACAAAAACTGCCATTGAATAAGTAGAATAAACATACATATGTAATTTTTTCCACATGCTTATTTACCAAATCTTAGCAACTGTGTTAGCTATTCTTATTATTAGTGCCTAAAATAAATGTTTTATATTCAACTGTGGTTTAAATAAATGTATATTTTGTATTCAATTGATTTATAATCAACAAGGATTAGGTATTATATTAAAATAAAATTTATATCTGAGTTATGTAACCATTTATGATGTTATCCACAAATTTTAATATCTTAGTTTCTCTCAAGAGAAGCAGCCAGAAGTTCTGTTACCAGAAAAAAAAGAGGGGTGGGGGATGATATAATTTTCTCTGGAAGAAAGTCAAATAAATGAGCTTGACTTCTCACCGCCTCAATTGACAGATTGGTAAGCAGGATCGTAGGCCAAACAGCAGACATTGAAAAGTTTTCTATTTTTAAACATGAGATGGTCTCCTATTCAGGGAGCTGAGAGTTTTCACGTTCCCTACATATGAAACAAAATAACTCAACGTATATACAAGCATGAGCCTCCAACACCCCCAAATCTGATTTTTCCCTAAAATTTGTATTTAAATATTTTTATAAAACAACTTTATAATCTTGTAAGTACTCTCCATTACAATTAATATATTTGTCATATCTGCAATTCCATTCTTGAAAAACATTTTTCAAATTTCTCTTTTTGGATGTCTAACAGCACCTCCCTTGTTTTTATCTTCACCTCTTCTATGTGGTCAAATCACTGTCCTTTCTTGCCCCTCTTCATTCCTGTAAACAGAAAGAAGTCGCACTGAGTGAGGTCAGGTGAGGGAGGTGTGTGGGACAAGAGAGGCATACTGGTTTGTGCCCCAAACTGGTGCACTGGATGGCTGTGTGAGCAGGTGCATTATCGGGGTGGCAAAATCAGTCCCCCATCTGCCACAAATCATGCTTTTTTGCCACATCTGATAACAGTCTTTTGAGAACCTCTAAATAGAAGGCTTCATTAACAGTCTGACCTAGAAGAACAAATGCCAAATACACTATCCCACTCACATCACAAAAACAAATGAGCATCGTCTTGAACTTTATTTAATTGCACTTTTCAGCTTTTTGGGGGTGAGGTGATGATGACATCTTAGACTGGCTTGATGGATATTTTTGCTTTCAGGGTCAGAGGAATAGCACCATGACCTTGAGGGAAAAAATGTCCGGGTCACTTCAGAGCTGTTCTTTCAAAGCCAGGCATGTTTCTAGTCAGAACCCAAGGCGCAAATCTTGCAGCAACCATTCTCATTCCCACATCTTCCATTAAAATTTGCTGACGGTCCATGTAACTTCCCTCTCTCGTCAATGGTCCAGTGTGGGTCTTCAGGCACTGTTGGATGAATTTCTGTCTGTCCAGGAAGTTGACAGACATCCAGAAAAAAAAGTTTGTCATCAATCAACACTTCACCATTTTTGAAAGGAGAAAACCACTTATAAACTTGAGTTTTCCCATAGCACTGTCCTTGTAAGCTCTGTTATAAAATCACAACATTTTCGGCGGCACTTTTCCCAAGCCGGAAACAAAATTTCACAGCTGCATGCTGTTCTCTTAAACCAGCCATCACAAAAATGAGGTTCAAGCAAAACTGCTTTTACAAAAAAAATTCACTGTGCCGGAGAGAACCTTCCCAGACCATGCCACTGGTTGCGCGAACTGAGCGCGAGTTGCTGGATGCTCACCTAGTGTGAAAATTGCTTACTCTGACAGCTCTGCACAACAGAGTGTTTCTCTGTTTTCTTGGGAGGGGGGAGGATACCTCCTCATATACTGATGAATGATTGGACCAGGTCATTTTGGAGATGCAACACTGCTATTTTATAATTATTTTGTACTGATGGTCATGAGATGAGGCTAGCCTGTCTGTACTAAGTCCATAAGGGGATTTCAAATAGCTGTTTACATTTTTCTCATTACTTAATGCCGTCAACTCAATGTGACTTCACAGTGACCCCATAGGACAGGATGGAACAGGCCCTGTGTGTTTCTGAGACGGTAACTCTTTAGGAGCGTACAAAGCCCCGTCTTTCACCAGCAGAGAAGCTGGTAATTTTGAACTGTAGCTCTTGCAGAGCACAGCACAGAGTGCAACCTATACATCACTATTTCTAACCTTCATATTGTGAGAAGAGGTTATTTATGATCTTTGAGTCCATATTTTGAGATAGATAGATGGGCACGTTTATAAATAGATTATCTTGAACTGATTTCTTGCATTTTTTGTTATGAAAAATTCTTGAAAAATGTTTTTCTTTTAATCCAACTTTTGGATTTTGTTTTGGAGCAAAGTATAAGAGCAGGCAACATAATGCATAAATATAGAGATACAGATTCTAGGTGTAGAAAATGATGCTCTCAGTTATCTGAGTTTTTTAAGATCTCATAAAAATCAACTAGCTATATATGATTGTTGCTTTCAAAAGGAAATAAGAAATAGTTATCAAAAAACAAGATATTTAAGGTAAGAATAATCACATATACAACATTAGTCCAGGTATCATAATGACATCAATGAGGGAAGAATTAAGATATTTTCATGAAGTCACCCAAGAGTAAATTTTATTTTACAAGTAAGATGTTTGGTTGGAACCATCTTTTGTAAATGTTACAAAAGACTCTTTATGATTTTTTCATGATCTCTCTGACTCTCTTGATTGTTATCTTCCCTAGATAATAGTAAGCACGATCTACACACTTGGGCCTTTTCCTAGCAAGCCATTTTATAAAGGTCAGTAGAGCAAGAGAGTATGTCTGCTTGGTTATGTAGAACCTACTGCAGCCACTTCAAAAGAAACACCGATCTGTTTTACACGGTGTGCATTCAGTTACAGACGATGGGCTGTAAAGATTACAATCTACCTCTAGTCTCATATCCCTTATTCTTGGCATTAGAGCTGATTTAGCCATGAGTCTATTTAGCCATTTAAAAAATCACTGTATTCTCAAATCTTGTATTTAAATAAATATATACTATCCTTTAAAGAACTAAGAAAGCAGTACTCCCTCCTTCTGGTTTATTGGACAGGATTCCTGTTGGGAAATTCACCATTGGGAAACTATTTTATAAAAGGAGCAATAAATTTTGTAAAAACAAGAAGAATAACTATTTTACTTTTATAGCATGAACAGTTGGAACAATATGAACAATAAAGTTGTTAAGTATATAAACCAATTCTTATAAAACCCACAATTATCAAGTCACTTCTAATTCACAGCAACCTAGTCTAGAAGAGGAGTGTTACTCACTAAGGTTTCTGAGACAAAATCTTTACAGGAACAGGCAGTCTCATCTTTTCACCATGCAGAAGCACCTGGGTCTGAACTGATTAACTTACGGTAGTGCTTAACTCACCGTGCCAGGAGGACTCCCTCCAGGGACCACTTTGCATGTCTCATCTCCCGTAATTTTAAGGAGAAAGAAGTTGTAGTTCATTTTACTGATATGAAAATGAAGACTTTTATCAGTTAAAAAACTTTTTAATAGGTCTCTGTGTTTACATGCTCATGTGTTCCTGGGACCGATATATGTCCAAAGACTGGCTAAAGTACTTCTATTCATTAGTCCATATTTTGGGAAAATATTTTTGAATAGTTTATTAGTTATCATAAAAATTATACATGACAATGAAAGGTACTGGAAATTTGTACTCTGATTTGCTATTCAGGTACAAGCTACTTTGACCTTTCTTGGAGTACTGAGCAGCCAGAATAAACCACTTATTTGCATTTACCACCAATAATTTCTAGAAAGAAGAGAAGAAACTTTGAGATGTAGGCAATTAATATGGCCCTGCGAGACATAATTCCTTATGTGATGTATTATAATTCTGGATTCAATGTCTGCGGCTATCATCCCAACTTGGAGGGAGTTCTCTCTGTTCTAGGATTAAAGGGGGATTAAATCTTGATCTTAGTGGAGGATGTGAATGAAGTCACAGCCTTTGTTCCCTGGGAGCATCTTTAAGACAACTTCACTAGAGGTGGTGACTTAAGACATCATCCTTCATTTTTCTGGACATTATGGGAGAAACCACACCCCCTCAAGGCCGTTCCTAGGTGATTAACAGTCCTCTTGGACCAAAAGGAGTCACAGGACCACAGGAAGAGCACTTCCAAGTAGTGGAGGCAGCTTAAGCCGGATGCAACGGTGACTTTGCAGAGCATCTGAGGAAAGCTGCACCAGCGGACCCGTGGGGCTTCTTCTCTGGCCAGAAGCTGTGAGACTGTGAGACAGATGGCCTGCTTCCTGGACCAAGTCTGGCTGAAACCAGAAAGGGACTTGGTTGCTGGCTTCAAGAGGTGTTGCTGTGGACAAAAGACTGTATCATTGCTATTTACTGATAGTGACTTTTGCTAACCTATACTTCCCCTATGAAACCCCCTTATCCATCATCAGTGTTGTTTGTGAGTTATGTGTGGCCATTGCAATGGATTACCAAACCCAACACAGATGCAGACTGGCATGAGAGGACCAGTTGGTGTTAGAATAGATGACGAAGACTGGAATGTGGAGGCAGAGAAGCTGCTTCATGGCCATAAGGAAACCAAAGGTATGTCAGACATGACCACCTCCACTCTGTAAAGTGCAAACCCACATAAAAGAGGGTTTATCACATTGGTTAAATTATAGATATTTTGTTATTATTTAGTTTTCCCTTTGATAGTCCAGTTGTTCTTCTTGGGCCTAACAAAGCACAATATCTCCACTAACATTTATTAAAATGTTAAAGGATTGAGGGAAGAGGGAGAGAGGAAAGAAGGAAGGAACTTTAGAGGGGAGAGAGGAAGGAGGGATAGAGAGGAAAGACATAGAGTAAAAGTGAGTTAGTCTGGGGAGACTAGAGAAACACCATTCATAAACACTCATATTTTATAAGAGAGAGTTTTGTATAAATGGTAAGTGTACATTAAGCATCCTGACCCAGTCCAAGCCCATAAGTTCAACATTAGCCCATATGCCCAACATCAATCTACAAAGTCCTCCTCCATCTCACAAAACACACACAATGATGCTGACTGCAAGAGGGAAGCTGAATTGGTGAGTTGGTAAGCTGACAGGGGTCTCCACACAGCGGCTCCAGCACCCAGGGAGGGCTTCATTCGGGTAGGTCGAAATGGCTTCTCCTCAAGGATGTCTTGCAGGAAGTGAGCCTTGCCAAATGAGGCAGAGAACTAGTTAAGGCAGCCGCAACGGGTCCGACAATCAGAGAGCAAGACACCAGAAAGGTGAGGCTCATGGAGCCATTTATCTCTTTGCCCTTCAATTAATCCCACGTGTTCATTGCCCCGGTTGGCAAAATAAAACTTAACTATCACAAAAAGGAAGGAAAAAATAAGCAAAAGAGGGAGGAGATTTACAACAACACAGAAGGAAATGGTAAGAAATGTAATAATCCATCAGGTAGTGTTAAACCATGGAATACGGTTTAGTTATTGGGTGTCTTTCTTTGAACATGAAACCGGAACCATTCTTTTCTACCTGGGTTTGTCTACCTGGTATACAAAATAAGGGGAAAATACTAGAAACGAGTTAAACATAAAATCAAATGTCTGTTTCATGCCAAACATGTCTTTGATACTGCCAGAGAAACACATTAAGATCCAATTTATTTTAATTGAATATTTATCCTCTATTTGGCACAAATTCATCTGCTAATAGGTTCAATAATTACATGAATGTATGTGCTAAATTTACATGAATAGATGCATTGTTGGGGGAAAAATTACCAAGTGTCCACAAGACCCTGCTTAATTTAATATTTTATGGAAATGTTGATGGGAACTCAGTAGACAGTGAAACAATGAAATACCTGTATATTAACAATAGGATTTTGAATCAAATGCATTTAATATTCCAAGAGCACATGAGCAAATGTAAGATAATCTATTTTAATGTTTTCTTTTAAAAAAACATTTCTGTAGCTAAGTTATAGAGCGTATATAGACTGAATCTACTTCAGTGGTGGATGTGTAACTCAGATTTACAATACATCAGTTAATAGAATTTTTCATATTTTGTCTTTTCACTTGAACCAGATGGCCCCTCCTTAATTAAAATTAATGCATGGTTCCAAAGAGTTCATTGCAGTTTCCCATGGCGCAGCTGTGCCACAGATGACTGTCACTTCTGGGAGACGACATTGTCTTCACGCTATCACCAGAACCTCTGCAGCAACCTTCACTGAAACGCTGTCTCCTTCCTTTTCTGAGTCTAATTATCTTTCAAAAATAATCAGAATTGTAATTTAAATATTACAGTACATAATTAACCACACTGGTTGACACAGAATGAGAAATTGTGGCTCTAGGCAAGCATCAAAATTAATATGTCCAATCGGGAATACATCTTGTCATGTAGGAGTGTCACCTAGCCAGTTTGCAAAGAGAAGCCGAGCTGTGTGCGCAGGCCCTGCTAGGACCACACGGCCTTGGATAAGGCTGATGAGATCCCACAGGCAGCCAGGTCTGACTTTTTCTGATATTGTGCTTTGTCTATTTCCCTAGGAAAATTCAACCATAACTCCCATTGAACACCTTTTGATCCCATTAGAAGCCCGGCTCCTTTGAAGCATGAACATTTGTAGACACAGTTTTGCTTTTTCATTGCTGCTATTGTTTCTGTGCTGGCTTTGTGGAGAGCTGTGAAGGATTCTCGGGTGTGACTTTCTTGTAGACATTGTCCAGAAAAGTGGCTTCTCTGTCGACCGGTAGCCTTAATTCATGGGAGAGGTGAAGAGAGAAGGCAAAGGCAGATCATCTTTAATGCGGTCCCTGTGGACATTGGGGTCCAAGGATTCTTTTAAGGCTGCTTAGTAGTGAGACAGATCTAATCTCAACTCTTCGATGAAAGGAGCAGGGCCCTCAAGTACACAAAGAAGTTTTCTCCGCATTTTACCAGGATTTGACCCTGTCAAGATGTCCGTGAGTTTGATGTTTTCCATAGCACTCTGATGGAAAGTTACGCAGGCCATGATTGAGCTTCTCCATTGGAAGCATCATCTGTCATTGCCGAGATCTCTGAAGGTCATTTAAAAAGAAACTTTTCATTTCTTCTTCATCTCCTCCAAAAGTAAACATCAACACTAGGATGAACCGTGATTTTGCATAGGAAGTAAAAGAAATCAGCTGAAGTATCATTTGATGAAAATGTGAAAACAAAAAACAGAAGAAAAATACAAGATACAGGGGAATTTAACAACCCGGTGAGGCCTTTGGGTTGCTCTCATTATTAACTCCCTAATCCCTTTCTGAACTCTTTGCCCACATTTCTCAGTCCCTGTGGATGCAGTGTACTCACTCTTGGATTGCTCTTCTTTTGGCTTGTTGTCCTTTGCCGTTGGCTTGTTGTCCTTTGCCGTTGGCTTGTGTTTTCCTGGTGTTGGTGTTGATGGCATGTCAAGAGAGAGCATCATGTATTGGCTCCTCCTACATCTTTTCACTTGGCTCCATTGTTTCAGCCACAATAGGAGAGCAGGACACTGGCTTCTCATGGGAAGTCTTTGCACCTTCATTTATGTCAAAGGAAGCTAATGTAGCTATTTTCTAATCAGGTCTTAGAAAGTAACTGAGAGAAAGAACATGGCTACCTTTGACGGGTCCTGATTTGGTTCGTTTTTCTTGCCCCGAGGATTTGGATGCTGGCCAGTGTTGTTCAATTAGATGCCATCTTTCTCCTTAGATGAAATATTTTCATGTTGCTTCTGCTTTAAACTGCCTCTGCCTTCAATGCATGAGTGCATCTGACTTTATTCATGGCCGGAAATAAGCTGAGCTGACAATGGACACAACCGATTTTTATTATTTGCCTTTGATTTTAAGTGGCAATAAGTATCTCTTTTTCTTCTAATATTTTCTCAAAATCAAGATTTATTTGTTTAGTATTTGGAAAACATTAATTTATCCTTTTTTTCTTTTGAAAAATAGAAACATTATACTAGATGACTATTTTCCCCCAGCATTTAGCAACCAATTTTACAGGCAATTAAATTAGGCTAACAAGAAGATTAATCAACTTTTAACATGAAACTGTATTGTTGATTTCATTATATATGTATTTTATGCTACTATAAAATATACCAAGTAGAAATTTATGTATATTAAAATACCTATACCCACTTGCACCCATGGCTATTAAACAATTAACCCACTTTCCATGGGTAATCAACCCACAATAATTTGGTTTGGGTGTTCATTACCCAGATTAATTCAAATAAAAAAGACACAGTGAGGCAGAAATTGGATAAGTGGATACTATCTAATCCCAACCCTCATAATTTTCCATAGGGATGCCTGAATTGGATTTTGACAAAATACCTTTCCTCACTACAACACCCCCCCAATCAAATACAATGTGATATTTCTCTTTGTCTTAAAATAATTTATCATTCTATAAATTGTGTGGAATTATTAGTCTTCAAAATTATCAAGGTTATAAAAACCTTCAATCTTTTTCAAAACCATATAATTATAAATATAAAACATATTGGAATTTTATAAAATTAATTTTAAATTATACTAAGTCATCTGTAGTTTAACAAAATTATTAAACCCAGTGGTGAAGCTCAATTCTTTTGGTATTCTTTATAGGCTATTGATGTACTGTCTGTTAATTAATGACCAAAAGAACCAAAAGGGAAATATTTGTCATTTCATGGTATTAGGATCATTTTATGATTTAAATCCTGCTCAAGAAATCAACACACCTACATCTTTTTATAATAAAATAGAAAATGATTGGACTTTTAATATATTTGTGTCTACCTATTATTAAATATAAAAATACAAATTATGTATTCAATGCTCAGGTAATTTTAATAAATCACAGTGTAGATGTATATAATGCTAATAGCTATGCAAAAGTAATATTGATGAAGATAATTTAATAACATGGGTGATGCTTATATGTTATGTCAATGGTTCTCAACCCCAACTGCACTTTACAAGCACCTAAGGGACATGTTAAAATAAACATGGCTAAGAATCATCTCCAAGGATTCTGACATAATTGATCTTGTGTGAAATCAGAACACCAGTGTACTTTTAAATCTTAGCAAGTTATTATGTTTCATAATTGCCAGAATACAAAATTGTAAATGTAGTATATTTAAACTATTCTTAAAATCCCCAACTATTGAGTGTTCATTAACCAGCTTAATTCAAATAAAAAAGACACAGTGAGACAGTAATTGGATAAGTGGATACCATCTAATCCCAACTGATGGGGAGGAAATGTAGAAATAAATGGATTGTAATATAAATGGCTGAGTTTCACAATGCAACCTTGAATAGTATTTCCTTTGTATCCTAATAGCTTTCTGTACTTAATATTATTAGATAAGATTATATATATTCAAATGAAATTAAAGTCAAATAATATTCAAAATGTGTATTTTAAGAAGTAAAATCACAGAGATATACATTTGAACAAAATCATGATCATATACTAAAAACATTTTAGATAATAAAATCTCCCTTCTACACACGCACACACACACACGATGTGTTCTATTTAGACCATGAAAATAGAAAAAATGCTTTGAATGACTTAACTGTTCTATTTCAAACATGTCTGCTGTTCAGAGTATGTGCCAACATGTAAGTGAGGATGGCAGGAAGTACTGGAAAATCAGGGGTGGGTTGGCAATCAAATTATCCTCAATCCCACCATTCTACCTCGCGTGAAGATCACATATCTCATTGGTTTCCCAGCACCATCATGTCGATTCCGATTCATAGCCACCTCACGCGACAGGGTCGAGCTGCCCTTGTGTTTCTAAGATTGCGACTCTTTCCGGGAGTAGAAAGCCTGCTCTTTCTCCCTCAGCGTGGCTGGCAGTCTCGCATTACCGACCTTGTGGTTAGCAGCTGATCATGTTATGTAACCCAGTTGCCGAAAGAGACCCAGAGATCTGTATAATGACTTATGGGAAATATGACATGGATAGTGAGATAGCATTCACATGGAGTATTTCTCTCCCTTTTAAGGTTGTTGAAAAAGATGCTTTTCCTAAAAGTATTGTAACAGAAATGCATTAATAATTTGAGCGTAACATTAATATTATATTCAGAAGCCATTATTATCCTCTGAGTTTTATTTAATACTTTTAAAAACAAAGACTTTACATTAAGATGGGCAAGTAAAAAATATTGACTCACTAGCTAAAGAGTGTGATTATAAGGTACTTTGTGTCTTCGGTTAAGTACCACCAGCCCTGGGTTGATGACTACTTAATGGTTTCATGTGATGCAACATTCAATTTGCTTCACGTGTGGACCGGGGTTGCTGAGTAAACCTTTCGCGCTCCCCTATAGGGCAGCAGTAAGTGGGAATTGATTGTGTGGCAGTGAGTTTGCTTTGGTTTTCTTTAAATGCAAATTTGTAAATGTGTTTGGTTTCGTTCACATTTTAACAATTTCTGACTTCTGGATTATATTGGGTGCTATAGGACATGAGGATGCTGCCAAAATTGCATGGAAAATTCAATTAAAATAGTATTATTTTCAATGACATTTCTGAAGCACCCTCATATTTATTTGCTTTGTGTTTTGTGCTTGCTGATTCTAATATCTTTTATCTTTAGAGATGTAATGTAGCACCTGGTGTTCCTCACCCATGGTGCCTTGTTTCCTTGTGTATTTGATATTTTCTTTCTACTGTAAACCCTGATCTACCTTGATTTAATCTGTAGAAATGTCTTCCCTCCTGAGGGGGAAAATGTATATTTTTAATTGATATAAGACAACCACCGTTTAATTCAATTTGTTTTTCTTTTGTCATGGGGTTTTCCACATTGCCTGATCTTAACATAGCTGTCATAATAAGCACACTCGGATGCCTTCAGACCATGAGTCAGTTCTCAGGTTCTCCTCTCCTCTCCTCGTGCTGTGGCTGTGCTTCCACGTCTACTCTTGGGAGATGTAGTTCCTCTTTGGCTCTACATGGAAGCAAGATATTTTAGCCCTTTACACACTGACTGAGAAAAAGACTCTAAGGCAGATCCCCAGATACTTGAAAGAATGATTTGGAGCTTTACCTTCAGCTTTTCTCCCCACCTCTTGGTGATCAAAACCTCGCCGATTTTTCTCAAGTCTCAAAACTCCTTGCTACTGAGTCAATTCCTACTCACAGTAACCATACAGGACAGTGGAGAACTGCCCTTTGGTGCCTCTGAGGCTGCAACTCTGTATAGGCTTTGAAAGCCCGTCTTTCTCCTGAGGAGCAACTAGTGGCTTCCAAGTGCTAACCCTACAGTGGGTAGTGCACTGCACAACCTCAGTTTCACCAGGGCATCTTTTTCAGGGACTCTCCTGCATACCCATTGTGCCTAATGGCTGAGCTGAGCTGCTAACTACAAAGTCAGCTATTCCTGCTCCAATAAAGAATTCCAGCCTGCAAAACCCATATAGTCAAGCAAACTCTTGTTCTCACTAATTGATATCATTTCAAATCCTCTGAATACACCTCAGTTGGCTAGATCTATATTCCAAGAACCCAAAGTATCACGACAGGTAGATACTGAAGAGCACAGAGTAGACCTCGTTTTTGCTTGAGTTGGTAGGTGTATCACACTCAACATTCCCAATGAACTCCTCTTCTTCCTCCAAGAAGTATACTTGCCCCGTAGCCTTTCATTTCATAGTGGATTCAAACGAAAGTCTTTATCTATATGTTAATTCTGATTCATACATTCTAATCCTATAAGGCAGACATGAAACTGCCCCCAGAGGTTTTCTAAGGCTTTAAGTCTTTTCAGAAGTACACTGCCAAAACATATTCCCAAAGTACAGATGGCAGGTTCAAACCATCAAGGACGGTCACTTCATAATTACAGATTCTCAGGCTGAAAGGTTGGATTCCCTCATTGATTTCTCTCTTGATTTACAAGGCTATTCAATATGACAATACATTCTGATTGTAATACCTTCAAAATATAGCCAAGTCTGTTCATTTGCTTTCCCATCTCCTGAAACCTTGTCTTAAAGAATATTCCCTTGCTCAGTCCATTCTAGACCCCTAAAGCAGTCCTCATATATGCCTTCCTTCACACTTTCAAACCCCTGTTTCCCTAAGTGTAAGCATGATCCCATTCTTACCGAGATCAGATAGTTGTTCAAATATTGCCCCACCAACGCCCTTCCTGAAAACACAACCCAGAACAGCATGTTAAATTTATTTACCTTCTTGTGTGAAACTATTCCCCCATCTAATATATTCATTCAATTGTATGATTGTTCCACTTTCCCGTTTATTTTGCCTCTTATGTTATGTAAAAAATAAAAATAAAATTCCATTGCCGCGCAGTTCTTTCCAGTCCATAGTGTGCCTGCAGGATAGAACCCAACTGCTCCATGGTGTTTCCAAGGCTGTACCAGTTACAGACCAGCTAGGAGGCCAACAGGCATAACTTTGGGTGAACAGTTGAGTGCACACCATGGATCCCGCCCATTTTCTATAAACCAAACCAAGAGTATCGCCCTGAAGTTAATTTTGAGACATGGATGGAGGAGAAGGGCTCCTTAGAGTTTCTAAGACTATAAATCTTTGCCAGTGTAACAGTCTCATCTCATATTCTCATCTGACTGCTAACTTTTCTGTTAGAAGCCCAATCCTTTACCCATTGTGCCGCCAAAGCTTCATCAAGGTTATTAAGAAACAAAACAAAGAACCTTCCACGGAGTGGATTCCAACTAATGCTGACCTCCATAGCATTTCCCCAAGTGTAAGCCTGTGTGAGGGCGGAGAGCCGCTTCCCGAGGAGCTTTGCCCCCATCACACAATGAGTGGTGCAATGTTTGCTGAAAGGTGCTGAGGGACTCCTTCCATGCTGCATAAACAAACCCAAACCAAGACATACAGATGAAAACACAAACCAAAAAGCACTTCCATGAGATCAACTATGACTCATAATGAGTCTATGTTGGCTTTCTGAGACTTTGTATATCTTTAAGAGAGCAAAAAGTCTCCTTGTTCTTCCAGGGAGAGGCAGAGTGTGTTGACACACTGATCATTTGATAAACAGTCCCAGGTTAACCCAATAGGACCACCTGGACTGTTATATCTCTGACACATTGAAGAGAGCCAGAAACAGGGAGTCGCTCAATAAATATTGATTGAGTTTAGGGAAAAGCAAGTATTATTTTCATTTTAAAGTTAATATATGGACTCATGGGAGCAGAATTCAAGAACTCAAATGGCAGGGCAGGAGAAAAATCTCTTGCATAAGCCTTTTAAAGTGTCCAAGAGCAAAGATGCCATTGCGAGGCCTCAGGCACTCCTGACCCAAGTCATGGGGTTTAAATCACCTCATGTGCACGTAGAAGCGGGACAGTGAATAAGGAGGCCAGAAAAGATGGATGCATTTGAATTGCAATGTTGTCCAGGAAGACCTAAGATTTCTTAGGGTCAGTGCAACCCGAATGCTGCTTAGAAGCAAGGATGGCTAGACCTGGTCACCTGTGCTTTGGAGATAGTATTAGGAACCGAGTCCCTAGAAAGGGGTAACGTTCTGAAAAAGAGGAATACCCTTAACACAATGGACAGATGAAGTGGCTATAAAAATAGACCCCAATAAAAAAATTGTGGGGGCAGTGTAAGATGGGACACTGTGACGCTGTGCTTTACAGAAGGTCTTATTGATGAGTCGGAACCAACTAGATAACAACTAAAACAACAATAATAACAATATCATAACAATAATATATGAAAGTAAAGTCAGTTGTGCTTTAATTTAAATTTTGTTCTACAATTCATGCACCTAAAATTAGTGAACAAGATAATTAAAATAATGGAGAAAATAATGTTTTGACAAAGGTAGTTAGAGATGCGACTCATTTTCTGCAATTCCTACTTTCAATGTGTCATATTTATCAAAGGTGCTTTAAAATGTTTGTTAGAATTAAATAATTTTACTGATAAAAGCAGCACATATTTATATGTAGTTATAAAATTTGAAGTCACTTGCATATTAATGCGGTGCATATATTTACATGCATGTCTTACAGATTTATATTTTGAGACTGAAATCTTCACTTTACATTTAAAAGGTTATAGCCAGGACAATAGACACACATTCACATATACACACACAAAGACTTTTGTAAATGCAATGGATAACTTAAATTTGGAATTTAAAAACAATGTTGAGATATTAACATGAAATATAATTTAGGAAATCTATAAAGTATTGACTAATTGAAAATACCTCCACTATAGGGTATATCACAAATAAGTCAAATATAAATCTCCTAAAATAGCCAAACAGATAGAAACAATAAGTTTAACCTATTGTCCATGATAAAAGTTAATCAAGACAAATATAAATTCTAGCACTCAGTATAGTGAAGCCACTTCAAAATGTGAAATTGCCAAAGGGTGATTTAGCGACTGCATTTTAAAATGACATTGTTTTGGGAGACTATAACACAGGAGAGGTAAGATATTTCTAACAAAAAAGAAAAAACAATAAAACTTGCTTTTATACTATAATAACAGAAGATAGTATGGGAAGTATTAAGCAGAAAAAAATTGTGTGTGTGTGGGCAGGGGGGCTGTCTTCAGATTATTTGGGTATTTGTTGATGCATATCAATCTACACAAACTTGAAGGACTTCAAGAATAATTTACCATTATTTCTCACAATTCTGTGTGTCAGCAAAAGATTAATGAGCAGAGTTTATTCCCTCATTTGGCTACAGACAAAAGAAGGTCTGGTAGCGGAGTTATCTAACAGTTAAAGTGTGACATGAATGGCTCATTCTCTTGATATGCAATTGGTCCTAGTTGTTACTTAGGCACTTTGTTAGAATGATCTACCAAAGCACATATCATGGTCTTTCTGTGTGGTTTAGCTTTCATAGTGGTTGAATACTAAGAAGGAGTTTCCCCAATCCCAAATAAAAATTACTACGTGTCTTATGGACCCGTGACCAGATTTTAACATTGGTAAAGTGGGACATCATTGATAAAGCTCCTATCCTGGCGAAATAGCCACATGGCAGCCGAAAACCGTATTCCCTAGCTTGTCGTGCACTCTTTCAAAAATCGGGACTTTTTAAAAATGCCGTGGGATGTGGGCAAAATTCTTAAAAATCGGGACTGTCCCACCAAAAGTGGGACATCTGGTCACCCAGCAATGTCAAAAGGAAGTCACAGACTCAGTTCAGATCAAATTGAGGTGAGTACACAATAACGAGAACATCGGTGAACATGGTTAATGGTGGGTCACATTTAGAGATACAGCAATTAGATATATTGCTTTGGGATTCATAAGGCATATAGGCGATGTTCAAAGACATGAGTTTTAATAAGATCATTAAGGAAGTAACCTTAGAGAAATGAAATAAGCCCTATGAACGCGCCCTGGAGAACTCTACGTTTAAGAGGTTGAGTGAAACTGGAAGAAAGCCAAAGAAAACAAAAATGAAGATGAGGCAGATATGGCAGAAAAACAGCAGACGGCGTTCAAGAGGGTGTGATATAGGCCATAGGGAAAAATAAGTGGTTCCCACTAAGACAATTGCTACTTATGGTTCAAGGCAATGAGGAGCCAGGATTGATGGAGGCAGCATAGACTTATTGCTATAGTTACGGGGAAGTCACAGTGATTGAAAGTGTTCCTGAAACACTTTGATACAAACAGCTGAAGGTAGCACTTTAAGAAAATGATGATACAAGGAAGAAAATATATTATTTTTTAAGAAGATCATTAATCAAAATGGCTTTTTTCCTCTCAAATAAGAGCATATGTATATGTCAATGTAGAGCGATAAAAAATTAAAATCTTAAAGGATGAAGGGACTCATTCACTTTTTCTGTGAGTGGGTGAGAGGGCTCTACTGTAAGAATAAAACTTGGATTTGCAACATGGACATTTCATTTGTCAAAGCAAGAAGGGGAGCAGAGGAGATTTACCTTGATACAGATCGGAGGAGAGTGGAGGCAACGGGACCTTTAATAATTATTTCTATTTGCCAATGTTTGAGAAGGCCTCCAATAGAGGGTCAGAATGGGCAAGTGTGTGTTTCAGTTAGAAGGGAAAATGTAAGATCAAAGAGCTTCTCAGGCATGTGCGAAGTCTGTGGGAAAGCGCACTAAAGGATATGTACGTTGTAAGACTGACTGAGGGCTCAAAGGAGAATAAAGATTGTATGTTTAAACTAAGACAACGGCTACAGTATTACACTTACGTATATGCAGTTCATGCTGTCTCTCAGTCACAGAGTGGACGTAGTATTTTTTAAGTACCCAAGAGTAAGAAAGTGAGAAAACATTGCAATTCATATTAGAGTTAGGAACAACTATGTATACTATGAGAGATGGATGAAATAACCTTTATACATATATAAGTTAAAATTTGATTATTTTTAGGACCCATCTTCTTAAAAGCTCTTAAAAGATTTGGAAAAAATAACTGAAACTCTACTTGAAGAAAAAAAAGTGAAGCTATTATGTTTAATATCTTCAGCTTTTGCCTCCAACTATGAAATCACAGGTCCAGGAAAGAACTTCAAGAGTATATCTGCTTAAGGACATAAACTAGGTATGATGTATACAAGAAAAATATTTTAAGTATGTTATTTTTTTTTTAAGTTCAGAAAGTTTTCAAAATCTGTAGGGTAGCTACATGGATTAAATGTAGGACGAATCCCCTTTCACCAGAGACCAGGTAGGTGAATAGTTTTCCTATCAGCGTGCATTGAAAAGTGGATTATTTCAGGTTTAGATTAAAATTTAACACTTTATCATTTGATCTCCCTTTTGACCCGTTTAAGATTTGTTATGGTTTTAAATATTTTCTTCTTTCTTCTCAATTGAGGTTTTTCTCTGTTTTATTTCATAATTAGTTATTGGGGGGATTATGTTTTGATGTTTTTCTGTATAGAGAGTACAGGATATGTAACTAGAGAGACAGTAACTGGATCGATATTTTCTTAGGGATATGTCAGGGGAAGTTGGAGGGAAACTAATAACAATGAGTGCAAAAAATAATTTCAAAATTGGTTGTGGTAATAAATTAACAACTCTTTTTAGTATGATTGAACTATTGAATTGTATAATACATGAAGCAAATGTCAACAAAACTGTTAAATATAAACAACCAAAGTCAAAAAAGAGTATCAAATACAAACACCTATAACCATACTTATCTTGTAAATAAACTTGGTTATTTTGTTTTGTTTAATTTTGCCTAAATGCTTCTCAATTCAGTCGTGGACGCCATTCTGACTCATGGGAACCACCTAGCAGAGTGTAGACCTGCACAGGGATTTCCTGGACCAGAATTCTCTACCAGCGTGGAAAGCGTCACCTTTCAAGAAGATGCACATTAAATAGCCTGCTGCCCTGTAGTTTCTGGGGATAAAAGGTGATTTTTTCTGGTAGAAAATTAGAAAAATATAAAGTTTGAATTTATTCATTCCAAAATACATTGCTAAATGCCAAGATCTGTTCCATGTTCTATTTATTAGTGAGGTACAAAAATATACTTGACATCCTCCCTTATGAATACATTGGTAGAGAATATAAAAAAAGAGCATTAAAACTTTATCCATTCTCATAGAGTAGCAAAAATCAATGATCTGGTGTGTTAAATTAGGAAAGACCGTACTGTTGGCTGCTCACAGTCTGCCAGAAATATTTGAGCAGCTGATCTTCATGTTTCTCCACGGTTCTAAGATTGGGAAATCATTCAGGGGCAGGCTTGGGTTTCCAGGACCATGGGCATACCTGGAGAGGCTAGTGTCTCCCACATGTAGACAATGCTATAGTGCAAAGAAATCAATGCGATGTGGGGTCAAACACACCTACTCAGACCCATATGTGCAGAAGGGTTTAATTTGCATTTTGAATACTTTGTGTGTTTGTTATTCTGAGTGTTGCTAAAATATTCAGAATTCTAGATGCATTATGCATTTCTGGATAACCTGCCAGAATGTGTGAAGTAACTCTTGCTTATTCATACATGACCTTTGCCACCATGTTCTTACTAGTGAAGGAGCAGAAGCAAGAAGTGTACAAGTCGTTCCCCTTTGAGAATGCTGCTTTCACAGTTCTCTTTGTAACCACAATAACAGGTGTCAATATGATCGTAATGCAATTCATCTCATATGTATATATGCTTATATGAGACCAGTTCATTACACATTTATGAATAATTCAGAAATATATTTTAAAGGGCTCTAATCAGAAAAAGTTATGTTGAAATACTAATTAATTTAGAAGGAAAAGGTTCCGTTAAAATTTTTAAAATATTCAATCAAAAATGGACTACTTTAAAAAATTGACTACTTTTAATTAAAAATTAGTAAATACTTGTTCAGTACAATCAAGTGAGACATATAGGATATCAACGACCATGTGTAAGCGGTTTTACTACTGGATAAAGTTGTTTGACAGTCAACTTTCATGATTCTTTTAGTTATTTTAAAACGTTGCAAATATTTGCAATACATGAAATGATAAAATGTATGCATTCTAATGGAAACATTTTTATCTTGTTCATTCTTAAAGATTCCTAGGTACGTTTGCATGTTAAAAGTTGAAAAGAAAGTGCTGTTCATTATCAAAGCTGGCCAACCTCAAGCTCTTGGTGGCTCATTGTAGTTAAATACATAAGGATTTTGTTTGTTTTGATTTGCTTATCATTTTGCAATGCTATGTACTGCAGAGGTAACTGACTTTCCTTCAACTTGAAGTTCTGCATTTCTCACTTCAAGGTTAGAGTGAAAGAGAAATAAAAAACTGGAAATATTTTCACAGGCCATGCCTAAAGGAAGCTTAATACTTTCACTTCAAGAACACAGTCACTTGGCCCCAATCTAACAGCAAAGGAGTCTGAAAAATGTATGAGCCCCCAATAAAATGATTTAAATAAAATCTAAAAGTACAGTGCTCTGTAGATAATAACCTCGACATTGTAAACACATAACATGTTCTATTTCATTTACATATCACAGTTCCCATGCAATGAGAGGTATGCGATACCTTAAAAGTGATATGTGCACTTTCTACACTTACATGTGGGAACTTTCACTTCCTCTTAGGCACATCCTGACTTACTAGAGTCTCCATTCCACCCACAGCAGGACTGCTCACTTTTCTCAACATGAAATTATGTCACATTTTACACGGTCTGCTCTCTTCTCTCATCTTCATCTGAAAACCTCCTATTTATCATTCAGGATTTAAGATGCCATGTTTTCTGTCACAACTTGCCCAGGCAACATCGATCACTTTCTTTTATCTCTAGAGATTTATACAATAGATAATAATAACACATACTAGCTCAACATTTATTATGAGACAACCACAGTACCAAGGCTTTTACTCTTTTCATCCTCAAAATAACTCTACAGGTTAAACACTTTCATAATTATATTTCTCGAAGCATGGAAACTGAGGTGTAGCAGGATGAGATAACTCACTCAAGCTGACTGAAAGTTCAAATCCCAGCACCTTAACTATTATGAAAAATGTTCTCAAATTGTTTTAGTATATTTTTCCACAAGGGATTGTGAGTTCCTGGAGAAAAGAAATATTACATTTTATTTATTTTGTGTCCCCATCTTGTATTACAAGTTGCTAGTGCCTTTCTCTCCCTACCAAAAATTAATGTCACATGCTGGATTTCTATAGAAAGTATTTTAGCTTTCACCTTCTTGGAAAAAAAATACTACAAAGTCACCAAACATACGCATTTTATTATTTTGATATAGTTTAAAGACTCTCAGACAAAATATGATCAACATTTTATACTTCCTGATACCTACCTTAATTGAGAATAATCATTACTATAAAAAATGAATTTTCTCAAAGAGGCAGTGGCTATATCTACTTAACATTATCATATAGAATATGTATCTAATTTTGAAGTTCCCTGTGCCCCACCATCATTATTGAGCTACATGTTAGCAAATTACATTTCTTAAATATATGGCTTACAATTAGTGGTCTTGTACAAATGCATTAAAAATTTAATGAAAAATTATTGTTCTCATGTCCTTGAAATCTGATTAAAGGACGCCATACTAAATCAATTAAATTCTTAGAAATAAAAGCAAAGTAAGTCTTCAAGTTTTACTTAGACGGGATAAGACCAGTCACAGAATACATAGTATGCCAATACATAATATGCCAATGATGCATGTGTGTGTGTGTAGGTGCTCCTAAAGATTTGTAGCCTGCTTAACAAATAGTTTCAGACTACTATTATAAAGACAAAAACTAAAGACATGACAATGACTTTACCAAAGGGACTAGATTTGTAACTTACTGATGGGGAGGAGGAAGGCAAGGAGTGGAATCAGAAGCAATAGGCTATGAGCTGACAGGCATTAACTTGAGTGAAGGAGAAAATCATAATCCATGAAAGAGGGGGAAATCATAGGAGGATAATGGGGTAAACATTTGGGGGTGTGGATAAGTATTTTAAACTTTGGAATACGAAATTGATGACCTGAAAGGTAAAACCCCACCAAATCCACTATAGAAATGTTTTAATGTCCAATTTGTCACAGATGGGCCCTGGGTCCCCACTTCCGCACCCCCCTCATTCACAATGTTATAATTTTTTTTGGGGGGGGGACTTTTATGCCTGATACCTGATCCCTTCACCACCTTGTGAGCTCACAGGCTGGTGTGCTTCTTCTATGTGGGCTTTGCTGTGTCTGTTAGAAGGCTACTTGTTTATCTTCCAGCCTATAGGACCCCAGACTCTGTATCTTTTGATAGCTGGGCACCATTAGCTTTCTTCACCACATTCTCTTATGCACCTGCTTTGTCTTCAGCGATCACGATCGTGCAAGGAAGGTGAGCATCTCAGACTACCGAATTGTTAGAACAAAGTATTCTTGTGTTGAGGGAGTACTTGAGTAGGGGCCTACTGTTCATGTGCTTCCTTAATACTAACCTATAAATATATGTACATAGATCTATTTAAGGGCCATGGGGAGAAGACCAGCCAGTCAGAGTGAAGTGTAGTAATGATGAAACATACAATTTTCCTCTAGTTCTTGAATGCCCCCCCCCCCACTATCATGATCCCAATTGAGGTAGTTAGTTTATTGTGTCAATCTGGCCGATAAACACATGTGGGATTGATTGAAGGGCAGAGGGGTAAATGGCTCCGTGAGACTCACCTTTCTTGTCTCTTGCTCTTTGATCATCAGACCAGTGTGCGGCTGCCTTGCTTGTTCTGTGCCTCAATTTGCAAGCTACACTATCTGTCGGACACCTAACCTGTGGACTGTCGCTGTAATTTGAGCTTCCTCAAGACCTGCTTCATCACAACATTGAATTTACATCTCTTGAGCTGGGGCCTGTTGGACCCTGTCATCTGGCTGACTGTTGGTGACCTGCCTTGCTGTTTGCTGCCTGTTCCCAATCCCGGATAGCCTGAATTGCTCGACAGAGGACTACCTGGCGGCACTCGGGACTTGAAGAACTGTCAGTGTCTCACAATTGCCTCATGGAGTGAGTTGCACTGAGCCATTTGTACTGCTTTGTAATTTAATTAACTTTATTTCTTATGTTATACATCTATCTATCTGTATATATATATATATATATATATATATATATATATATATATAATTATTAGATTCTGATTTTGTTTCTCTAGAGAACCCTGTCTAACACACCAATTTTACCTTACAAATCCGACTGGTGCAGATAGGAACTGGAAACCCAGGGAATCCAGGACAGATGAACCCCTCAGGACCAGTGGTGGGAGTGGTAATATCAGGAGGGTAGAGGAAAGGTGAAGTAGAAAGGCAGAACTGATCACAAGGATCTACATATAGCCTCCTCCTGGGGACTGGACAACAGAAAAGTGGGTGAAAGGACATGTTGAATGGTACAAGATATGAAAAAAAATAATAATTTATAAATTATCAAGGGTTCATAGGGAAGGGGGGAGCAGGGAAGGAGGAGAAAAAATGAGGAGCTGAAACCAAAGGCTCAAGTAAAAAGCAAATGTTTTGAGAATGCTGACGGCAACAAATGTACAAATGTGTTTGATAGAACGGATGTATGTATGGATTGTGATAAGCGTTGCATGAGCCCAAATAAAATTATTTTAAAAAATAAAGAAATGTTTTCAAATAAAATGAGGTGGCCTGGTTAAAAATAAAGCAGAACCACAGAACAGTTCTACCTACCCTATAGGGTTCCTATGAGTCAGAACCCAATGAAAGGAGCACGTATAGTTTTTTGTTTGTTTGTTTTCAGCTAATTTTGAATTTTGTTACATTCCACATATAAAACAATGCAGCACCAAGATCCCAGGTGGTCCACCCAGCAGCTGGGGGGGGGGCAGCTGCAGAGGGGAACAGTCTCCTTAGGGCTGCACCAGCTCCTGCCTCCAGCCTCCTCTCCTCCGACCTGGTGCCAGCTGTCAGCTTCCCCTCTCCCACCTCACCCTTCTCCCTCTCTCTACTCAATGGGTTTGGTCACAGGAGCTTTGAAGCCTTTTGTTTTTTAAGATGGTCTTTGCTCTGGGACCAGGCCCTTCTCATTGGGACCTCTTGAGATGGGTAGTCATTGGGACTCTGTGCAGGTGGGTTTTCTTCTCTGTAAAAAAGTTATCATAATAAAAATTAAAGATAAAACAGTGCAGCTTAGTCATTGATAGCCAACCAAATACAAAACCAAACTCGATGCTGTTAATTCTGCCTCATGGCAACACAATACATTGTAGAGTAGAATTTCTCCAGGGGGATTTTATTGGTTGTAATCTTCAGAAACAGATTGATAGACTTTTATTATACAGGAAAATTGGGTGGATTTAAAGGGGGTAATCTTTAGGTAGTAACACTTTTCAAATGACTTGTAACATCTAGGGATTTTCATTCATTACTATATTTATTTTACTGTACTTTTTAAAACTAGATTATCTAAAGGAATTAAACCATGGAAGCATATAAAGAGCTTCAAAATATAATGGGAAAAATTCCATTATCTTTTTATGCCATTTTCCCATGAACCTTTTAGAGTCACCTCACATATCAATGATCTTTCTTTTCTCCTAACCCATTGCTGATTATAAAATAGAAGATGTAAGAGGAAATAGTATATAGTCATTCATTTATATTTCATATCATGTTAAGAGAAAAGACGACTTTATAATTTCCTTTATTTAGAGATAAACAAAGCCCTATTTAGACATTACACATGATTTTAGAAGACATGTATTGGCACGAAGTTGAAAAGTAGTGGAATGAAATGGTTAATTTTATGTGTCAATATAAGTAGGCTCTGATTGTCAGTGGTCTGAAAGACTGTATATTCGGCTTCCATTTTTCTGATCTTATGTCAGCAGTTGGAAGTGAAGTTTGCTTGGGTTTTCTTGTTTGTTTTTTTCATCCAATATATAAATAGAAGTTCTGGGAAGGTTCACTCTCTTTCTCTCTTGATTCTGCATTTGTATTGTTTATTGAGCTACAATCTTGTGACATGAGAAGTCTTCAGCAGGCTCCCTTACCTCCAAATTGCGAAATCCCCAGCTCTCATATTCCCGAGCCAACAATCTGAAGCCTGAGATGCAAAGTTGGAATGTGCTAGCCCCGAAAGAGACATGACTCTAGACAAGCCTTCAGCTTGCTGACGTGGATTTTGAGGTGCAGCCCCAACAGTAAGTGACCCACCTGGTGACCCACCACAAAGCAAGGAGAAAGTGCTCCTAGAAAAACAGTGCTCATTTCTGAAAGGGGTCATGTGCTCAGTCAACACGCACACGCGCACACGCACACACGCACACACATACACACACACACACACTCACTCACACACATATATCCATTAGGGCAATTCCAGCCTTATGTCTTTATAGCTGGTATTTATAACTATCTTTTCCACCACCCATTTTTATTCCATTTATCTTCAGCAAACACCTCAGCTAATTGTGTTTCTTTGCCTTGTGGGCGAGAAACCTCTTCCACATAGTATCATTAGGTGACCAAAACCTTCAGTCCTGATGGGTGTGGACTGTGAGAGTCATGTCAGAAATGGATAGCTGTAATTTTCCATTGATTTACCCACTTGCCATGAGAATTTTGAGTGACTCTTGTATTACCGACAGACTTTTCTTTATGCAGTATCAGGTTTTGAGAGGCACTGTGTTTGGCTTGGTCCTTTAGAGAAACAAATCCAGTGACACTCCTCTCTATATAAGAAAGAGCTTTCATATTGATATAAAAATAATTGTATATCAAAAGGCATCCCAACCCAGAAAAACTGAAGCCCATAGATCTGAGGCTAGTCCATTAGTCCATAAGACCTTCTTCAGACTAACATATCTGTAGGTGAGGAAGCAGGAAGGTGAGGCAGAATGCAGGAAAATCACAGGCCTGTGGGTGCTGGTCACGTGGCTCCAAGATCCTAGGAAACATGGCAGGGTGCCCACAGTTCTCCTGGTTGGGTGGTCCCCATGGGAACCACCCCCGAGGCAGGCAGAGTTCCAGCAGGAAGGAAGGTGGTAGGGCAGAGAGAGAACAGTTCCCAGTGTCTCGCATTATTTTACCAAAAGGCCTCTGATGGCAAGGAGATGTCATCAGGCTGTGTCCTAATTAGCAAGTGGAATGCTGCCTCTACCCAGGACTGTCTAGTTGACATTAAGTCTCCTAACTGCTACATGAGCCATTAATACATTGAATTTAAATGTCAAAATTATGTTCAAGGATAAATTCATAAGAGTCTAACTATATTTGAAAATAAACATAATAGATATACTGGAAACTATTATACTTTATCAAAATGCTACTTATTCATTTAATAGATTCAGCCTTATAAATGGCAATTTTTTATCAACAGCAAAGTGAGTTGAAATTGAGTCCATGACAGTATATTGTCTGGTAAATAAAAGTAAATAAAATTTGAGCAAATTGGGAGAAAAGGAAGTGTGAATGCTAAGCGAATTATAAAATTACAAGTAGTACCCGATTTACACTGCATTTCAGTTCTATGTTCATCCTTTTTCTTTCTTCTGCTTCTTATCATTATTAACATGTGCTATAAACTGTTTCACCATCTAATTTGCTAATGTTATTATGCTCAGATGTTCAGTTTTCTGACTTGCTGTTCAAAATATCGCCATGTAACAGGCTAAAACAGTCCATCTTCTGGAGAGGAAAATACCTTCAGGTGATGTGGAAAAAGTAACCGAGCTACATATGCACACGTGGCAAGGATATCCGGATAAAATGATGGACGTGACCTGTGGAAACATTGTTCATGTGGAAAAAATACAGAATTTAGAAGGAGCTTTGATGGCACTGTTGGGTCAATGTTGCACTTTTAGCTGCTCAAACTCACTACTTGCTAAATGGAAGAAAAACTAAGCTATCTGCACCCATAAAGAGTGATAGTGAATTTTCTTGATGGCTGTAGCTTTGCTTTCATTATCAATGTACAGCAGGTCACAGATTATGAAGAAAGGGAATCAAATTGGCAGATCAGGAATTAATGGGTTTTGAAGTAAAAAGAAATGCCAAAGAAGAAAGAAATATTGAGGAAAACGAAAGAGAAGATTGTAAAATGTTTTTTACAGGGAAAGAATTAACTGAAGTATTTTTCCTAAATAAAATTAAGGCTTCAGTTTCTTGAAAACCTGGACCTAAATGCTGATATTTCTACCAAAGTCAACAGACAGACTCGGGAAGTAGGAAGATGTTGTTATTATTAGGTGAATGAGTTGGTTCCAACTCATAGCAACCTAATGTACAAAAGAAACAAGCACTTCCGGGCCAGGGTCAACCTGAGTTTTTCTTACCTTTGAGACATCATCTTTTTCACTGCCCTGCTACTTTACCAGGTCTGCCATCCTTTCCCAGGGACTGACCTTTCCTGACAGCAAGCTCAAAGGATGTGAGAGGAAGTCTTGGCATCCCTGCCCTCTAAGGAGAATTCTGGCTGTACTTCTACCAAGACAAATTTGTTTGCTCAAGCAGGAAGATTATTACACAAAATCCAAAGAAAGGTCCCATATAGACAATTTTCACTATTTTTTTTTTTTTACTACAAATACCATCCTCATTCTCAGAGAGATTCAAGACATCCAGAGCATTTCACAACTGGAGTCATTACAACTGACAAAATGCCAATGTCACCCAATCTTTTGTGTGAAACAGAAAGATTTCTTCCAAATTGTCTCCTCTAAATATATGCCAAACTTAGGGGCTTGCTACACCTGGCAAATGACTATATACATGGAAATCAAGAGAAGTAGGTCAGGGGTTATTCTCCCTAAGGGTTATCAGACATCCAGAGCAAGCAGACACCACTGTTTATCACACAACAAGTAGGACCCACTCCCTTCTGATAAGGAGAGTAGTAGATTGTTTCCCTGAAGGAGAGCCCAGTGAGGTCCAGCCCAATCAAGGGTGGCCAAGGTTTAGTCGCCATCATGCATCTAGGGCCCACCCATCTTGTCACCCAGATACCCCTATTCCCTCCTCTTCCTATCATGTGCACACCCTAGCTCATCTCCTTCCTGTTACGCTTATGCCTATTGTACATCCCCTTACTATAATGTGTATGCCTATTGTACTGTCCCTTTCTGTGATGTGTGGTTACCTGTAATCATGCCCCCTAAGTAGATATTAGCCACAGTTAACAATAAACAGGGTCTCCACCCCACCTCACCTCGGCCCACACTGTGCACGGACTGGGCTGGTAAGATCATGGCTATCCAAGAGGTGAGCATGCTACCAGGAAATGTGTCTGATTTCTTTATTTTATTCTCTCTCATATCTCTCTCATGCTCTATGACTTTATTATAATCTTTATATTTCTCAACTGTACAATTGTGCTTACTGAACCCATGAATAATTGTGGGGGCTGGCCTTTCCTCTACAATCTTTGAAATATATTTCTTTATGATGTTTACTTTTATTTATGCATATATTCAAATATATTTATAATCAAATACATTTTATATGTACTATTACCAGTCACCAAAGACAAATGAGGATTTACAGACTCTAATGTTAAACAATAATATTTAAGACTAAAATAGAAAGTAAAAGTTACTCAATTTTTATCAGTCCTGAATTTGATGGAATCATAAGGATGAGGACCTGTTAGGAGATGATAATCATCTAAAATTTATTGCACATAATTTCAATAATTGTAGAATTGTCTGACTATAGGCTATTTTAAGAAAGTTATTCAAGATAATTTGAAATATTAGTTCCTTTACAATCACTATTTTCCCCTTTGTTACTTCATATATTTACTATATCATCTAATCACTAGAAAAATACCATCAATAAAACCAATATTTAGTAATATACCTCAGAATATTAGCACTTAAATAAAATTACTTGACATAATTATGAAAGGGATACAATCATGCCATCATAGTTATGAATAACCATCATGGTCTATATCCTTTTAACTATGGTGTAGCCACATGTTATTTTAGATCACTTTTCAAAATATCCATCGAGCGTCAATTAATAGTCTACATTTTTATTCTGAAAACCATTAAATTTGATATGCTAATGCTATTACAATTTCTTTGTTTCCCTTTGTTGCTCCTCCTGCTTTAATTATTTTTTTAAAAAAAGATGTTCATAATGTTAAATATAAGATATTTTACTTGTAACTGCTTTGGAAACTCTCTTTTTTTAATCTCGCATCGGCCACCCCCTTTGGTGGATGAGATTCAGGGGGCAATCTTTTCTTAGCAGCATAATCAAAGATGACAGTTTAGTATGAGACAATCTTAGCTATTATATAACTCATTTGCATAATTTGCCTAAGTGTCAGAGCTAAAAGTAACACTAAGAGATAACAGCCATGAAAAACACAGCCATGCCTTTCAGAATGGTCATAATGCAATTTCAAATAGCATGTAATGACTAATTCAAATTTCTAAAATAAGCAGTAAAATCAATCAACTTAATACAGTAATTTTATGAGGACAATATAATAAACAGTGTTTCAATCGGCTTTATGTCCTTTTGTGTCTACATAGAGTTTTTCTATTACTGAAGGTTGGAGCTAATGACAAACCCATGCACAATACTCAATACATGCTATGAATAGTAACATATGTAAAAGGATGGTAAATAGAGCCTATTTCATTTTATTTTTTAATAATAGAAAATGATCAAGGTCAAGATCATTATAGCCTTGTTTTCTAAGTTCATGGAAGAATTCTATGTCTGTGCATACATATACATATGTACACTATTAAAATTTGCATAATCTTAAATTTGTGTACAAAATCATAATTTTAAAAATATAATTAATGAATAGGGGAAGTCATCTGGTCTGAAATCATTGGCAAGAGTTCCCAAGAGAAGTAAAAGAGCCATTTGTGTGTGTGTGTGTGTGTGTGTGTGTGTGTGTGAACACAAACATATTGGAACAAGGAAGCCAAATCATTGGGCAAATCTTGAACAGTCTGGCAGGCATTTCCTTCTGTGACTTGGGATTAAGGGGACATTTTTCAACTATGTTAAACTACTAAGTGGGCAAGTCCCAACTAACTAGCTTAGGTTTTGGTTTAGAATGAGTTAACTGATTGACCAAGCTATTGACTCCTAATGAAATTAGTCATCTACAAGTAATCGGATCTAGGTTTCTGTTTGCTGATGTGGGTTTTTGGCACACCTCAGGCCACTGGGGGCCTACAATAAAAGGGGCTTCCAAAAGTTCATGGGTACATGGAATGAAAGGAAAAGCAATTTTCCCTCAACACTTCTGAAACCCTCTCACATGCAATGTTACCAGCCTCCAAGGACAAAGGAGTATTTATAGACACTAATAAAAAAAGAGTATCTATTGGCATTGTGGTGGTGCAATAGGTTAAGCGCTGGCTTGCAAACACAAAGATTGGTGGTTTGAGCATACCAGCCATCGAGCAGGACAACATTGTGGTCATCTGCTCTATATTGGTTTATAGCTTTGTAAACCCTATGGACCAGTTTCTGTTAATTTGTTTTTGTGTACCATAGGGATCTCATGGGTGTGAATAGAGTTAATGAAAATGAATGGGGTTGTTTCTAAGTGAGGCTAAGGAACCCTGGTACCACATTATAAACAACTGTTAACCAAAGGGTCAACTATTTTAACGCACCAGTCCCGCTCCCTTGGAACATGATGCAGTGGTCTACTTCTATACAGATTTGAAGGCTTGGGTCAGTTGTACTCTGTGCTAGACTGTCATATCCATCAGCTGAATTTGGGGTCAATTGTCAGATGAGTAAAAATTTATTCAACAGCAGGGGGTTTATAGCCATTTTAACAACCTCAACGATATGCTTTATCACATTTTATCCATTTTTATTGTGGGATGCTTGCTAGAGGAGAGTAAAGCATTAAAATAAATCAAAGATAAAGATTTGAAATGAAAATAGACATTAGATATATAATCAAGATAAAAATTAAAGTTCCTGCCAATCCAGAAGCTAATTTTGAATTGAACATTAAAAACCAAAGAAAAGATGGGATGTCATGTGGGTAGAAAAGTGGGATTTGAAGTATTAGGTAGAAAGAGGCTGGCTAAGGGAGAAGAGGTGGTGATGGGATGAAGCTGGTAGAAATTGCCATTACAGTGGGTGGAAACCCATTTCTGGTATGTAATTCCGGAGCACAAATGGGAGATGGAGACAGTTTCCTGAAGAACCCTCTTTAGTGCAAGAGAAAATGGAGGGCAGGTAAAACCCATTTTCTTATCAAGGAAGTGGCCAGAGATCTGCAGAGTGGCGAAAGACTAGATATTCATTCACTGCTCTTCCTTCAAAGACTGAATAGTGTCTTGGATGTGGAGTCTGAGACAAGGGACCACATGAGGTCTGGATGATGTGGTGCACATACTGAAAGAAGCTACACCTCAGAGAAGCAGCCCTACTGGAAGACCTACTGGAAAGCCAGCCAATAGTGGGCGGTCCGCCAGTAGCTGAATATGAGTGGGCTCTACACTCTGTGCGACCTTTGAGACTAGCTAAGGACCCCATGGACTTCTTTTCCAAAGAATCTCCTTCAATAAACTCATTTTTTTCTTTTCTCTGACTGTAGTCTGAATTTTGTCCGTGTAACCTTTCTTGTAAGTGGACAAGAATGAAAGAGTGAAGAGGCTTGAAACTGAACCTCCACCCGGTAATGGAAGAATAAATATGCTTATATTCACAAATTACCCCTTACTTCATGATGTTTTAAATCACAGCATGATAAACTATGTATATTAATAGCTTAAACATGAGAACAAAATATTGGATTTTCAAGAAACCAAGCCAGCCTAAAACAAGAATTTGTGTTCACAGATTTATTGAAGTAGTGACTTAAAAAGAAAACTCTGTAAGGGAGTGAGAAGGAAAAGCTAGGAAAGGAGGAAAATGAGGACATGGAGGTCTCCAGTAAATTCTGTTCTTTGCTTGATCCAGGAAGTATTCTGGAACATAAATTATATTTAGAAATCCAATTTGTGGCTAAGGGAATGGCTTTTCTGCTTCCATAAAGCCAAGCATCGTTCACCTCTCCAAGGGAGAAAAATGTAGCCTCCTGGGCACATCCAGAGTAGTTGGCTCTGCGGTCAAGGGCAAAGCTTCAGATAATAGCATGTGTATAAGCTCTTTCACCCAACACTTAGATAAGTTTCAACACCTCTCTCAGTACAAACCGTTTAGGTGGGGCACACACAGAGCCTGCTTCATTGTACCTAATGGCACAGAGTGATTCTTACCTTTAGTAACAGTTAAAACATGGAGCTGGCCATAGGCATGAATATTGGAGGACGACTCAACAATTTACGCTATGCACATGAAACAACTTTTTTTGCTAAAAAAATAAAAACTAAAAGGACTGGAAGCAGTCCATTAATGATGAAGTTCAAAGACTAGAGCCTTCAATTTGATAACAGGACAATAAACAGAAAATAAAATTCCCGCAGTTGAACTAATAAGCAAAATCATGATAAAAGGAGACAGGATTAACATTGTCAAGAGTTTCATTTTACTTTCATCCACAAACAGCTCCCATGAAAGCAACCGTTAGGGAATCAAATAACATTACATTCAACAAATCTATGCCTTCAGGTATCTTAAAGGTGTTAGAAAGCTAAGAGGTTACTTTGAAGATTCAGTGTGTCTGACCATAGCACAGTCTTTTACATTGCCTCATATGCCTGTTAAAGGTGGACGTGAATCAAGAAGACTGGAGACAACGTGACATTGCTGAATTCGGGTGTTGGGAAGAATATGCAATAGACTGAGGGCTGCCAGAAGAACAAAGAAATCTCTTGGAAGAAGTGTAGCCAGAAGGTTTCTTAGAAGCCAGATGGCAGGCTTTCTTTCAGGTGTTTAGACATGTTATCTGAAGATACCAGTTCCAGGAAAAGCGGTTTACTGTTTTTACCAAAGTAGAGGTTCAGTTAAACGGGAAGACCTTCAAAGTGGTGGATTGACCCAACAGCAGCAATAATGGACTCAAACATACGAATGATCGTGAGGATGGCTGAGGACCAGACAGAGTTTCATTGTTATATACAGAGTTGCTGAATCAGAGCTTACTTAATAGTATCTAACTACAATGGGAATATAGGTTTTCTTAAATTATAATCTTTTGGAAAAAATATTTCTCCCATTGGGGGCTTGTGAGTTGGAAGCACTGAAATGATGGCCATCAGGCAAGTACTAAAGTAGCGTGTCACCAGGCCGCCTCTAAAATCAAGCACGAAAGTGGTCAAGGTACCGAATGAACTGGCTGGGAGAGAATCTAATTTCAGTGCGGGGATTTCTGAGAGACTGTATGAAAGGTGACCTTGGTTTCCTTACATAACTATAGTTTGCAATTGAGGAACTCCCATTTTTGTTACTCTCCAGAATTACATATGGGAAATATTAGAATTCCTTTGACAGTGATATTTAAATAGTACCCAGTAAAATAAATTCAAATAACTCACTTCCGGTTTTTATAGACATATTACCAGTGAAGGTTTCAGGTTATCACAAAGAAATATGGAACATGAAACAAGGATATTTTATGGTCCTAGCCTTTATAGTTTCTGTCATTTTTCTACTTCACTTTTATGCAGCTTTGAGTTTATGTGTGGTTTGTTGTTGTGAGGGAATGTAGTTTTTTCACTTTTGTATTTCTGAAACTATAGTTTTAAAGATCTTATTTAAGAAAGTCTTCTTTTTCTTTTATTGACATTATGGTCTTATAGTTTAATGACAATAGAGGGAGCTATATTGTGTTGGAAGTTTATAAAATTCATATGATTAAAAGAATTAAGCATGTACCCATTGAGGGAATTACCACCCATGGAACAATTACACCCAGGGAATAAAGTAGATGTAGAAGGAGAGTCAACCTGACTCTGGTAACGTGTCCATACTCTGTTTGATTGCAATAAAAGAGCCATGTTGATTTTAAAACATGATATAACAACATTTAATTATCTATGCATATATTAAATTTAGGCTTTAAGAATACCCATATTCATTGTTTTAATATGAACAATAAAATACAAAATGATCCCAGGTAATATCCCTACTTCTAGTCTATAATAAGAAGTTAATCCAACAATATATTTAAGAATATATTAAGTTATATCTGACCATGAAGAGTGTGCAGGATAACACATGTGTCATATTATTTAGCTATATTAGGAAGGGGTATATTTTGTTTTTCCTTCTTGTTTCAAGCCACAAAGGGAATATGATGTTGAGATATTTTTTGGGGGAAATTGTGCACAATATTTTGACCTTAATGAAGGAAATAAATTCCTAAAGACAGAATTAGACTTTTACGTAGAGGTTATGAAAACCTTAAATAAAATTACTATTGTTCCATTTCCAAGCTGTTTCCTCTATTTCTCATTGTTTTACAGTTTTCCCTTCACTCATTCTAAGTGTGATAAGAGTGAGCAGCTAGATGTAAAAGTGAAAATATAATTCCTTTCTCAAACCAGTTTGAAGTAGGTACCATCAACGCGGGGAAGTGGAAGGCTATTAAGTTGGCAGCAGATAAGTGATTTGAAAAGATGTGGATTATTGATGCTGTGAGATGTCCTGGGGAGTGCAACTAATTACAATGCTCAGATGCAAACCAAAAGACTGATGACTGGCACCCAAAGGCACCCTAGACTGAAGGTCAGGCTATTTTGAGAAAAAAAAAAAGTGTTTGAAAACCCTATTGAATAAAAGTCTATTTTGTCACAAATGGAGCCATTGAGTCAGAATCATCTAGACAGCAGTTTTTTGTTTTGTTTTATTTTTTTTGGCTTGGCTTGATTTGGTGTGGTCTTATTTTGTCTGGTCTGGTTTAGTTTTGTGGTGAGCCAAATGTATCAAGAAGTCTCTAGTGAGGTTGCTTATGAAAACTTTAAGATTCCAAGTTGAATCAAGGAAATCACTTCCTTTGGGGAGAATCTGAATTAAAATGCCAGGATATATACCATTTCCTGAAGGAAACTTTCTTGAAAACTTATTTGCTTTCTCCAAATAATATTGCTATTTTTTACTGTTTTCCAATAGAGCCATCTGTGATGGTAACTGCATCCATCTGGAAGGCATAATGGTCATAAAACAACAAATCAGGGTGAACATTTGAGTAGAGCATTCCCTTGTAATGTCCCAGTTTCGGGTAGTTCTTATATTTGCTCAGAATCATTTATACTTTTCATGTAAATCTTCAAAAAGTAGCTTATAAATATGGATGATTAAAAAAAGGCTAACCAACTTACCATTTGATATGGAGTTAAGAAAGTAGACCTCTTTTAAAAAATAAAATTAATGTTCCTATTTTAAATCTCAATTCACCACCGAATAGCTATGGTCATTTGGCAAGGTATTCAGTTTTTCAAAAGACCTCAGTTTTCATTAATAATAAAGTTGCAGTGACTTAGGATGAAAAATCTGATTAAGCTAGATGCTATCAAATATTGTGCAATGATTATAATGACTTGTAATTTTTTAATTTTTATAATTATATAATATAAATAATAAAATTATTATAATTTCCAAAATGGTATGTAGAATGGTATTACTTAATATGCCAAAATTATATAGTAAATAGTGTGTTTTTTACTGTAATGATAATGGTATACTTGCAATAAATGTATTTTATATACATATATACGCCACAGAAACATTCTTTTTTAACATAATGTTTTTATATTTTGACAGATTTTTTTCTTTAAAATTAATTAAACTTAATATATTAAAGTTCTAAAATAAACCCCACTTGAATAATAATTGAATTATATATTGATCAAATTAAACCTTTCCCAAGTAAATTCTAAGTTCATGTAAAGCTGGCCATATTTCTGCTTGGCTATTTCAGATAGGTATTTCATCTTTAATATGTCCAACTTTGAGCTTTTTCTACAGTCTTTCTGTCTCCAGTTAGTGGCAATATACTGTGGCAAATGAGACTAAAATTCTTGATGACATCTTCAACCAGACTCTTTACTTAAACAAAAGATCTACCTTTAAAATATATCCAAATTTTAACTACTTCTCATGAACTTTATGATACAACCTGAATATCACCTTATTATCTCTAGACTCTGCCTGTGTGTGCTAGTCTGGGTAGACTAGAGAAACAAATCCATGGATACACATATGTGTATAAGAAAGAGATTTATACAAGAGCAATTGAACGTTGAGAAAACATCCCAGCCCAGTCCAGATCAAGTCCATTAGTCTGATATTAGACCATATGTCCGACAGCAATCTATAATGTCCTCTTCAGACTCACGAAACACATGCAATGATGTCGAATGTAGATCACAGGCCAGTGGGTAGAAAGTCTTTGGATCCAGTGGCATTGGAAACATCTCAGTGCTGGCAGGGGTCCATGCATGGCTTCACCAGCACCCCGGGCTGCATCAGAGTGGGTCCATGTGTCTTGTCAGCTGCTATGTCTCCCAGGGTGTGCATAATGAGAGAGAGTCTTTCCTGCCTCCAAGGAGGAAATACCAGATTTCCCAGAATTCTCAGGGGAAAGCCATGCCCACACAGAGGCCTCTTTGGCTATGATCTGACTGACAGGCTAGACTCCACCCTAACAGTCTCAATCATCAGATTCACAAATGATTAAATAACTACCACAGCCTGCGTCTGGCATTTAGTGTGGAAACATAGAAATCACAGTTATTCAGTTAAAGAGATAGTTAGGTCATACCAACCCTCTATCCACGTCTCTCAGTGACTTCTAATCCTACCCAGAGAACAGGACAAGACTTGAACTACATCACTGAAGCCACGAACTCATATTCTCCCCTTGGCTCACTGCCGGCTAGCTATGTTAGGCCCTTCCCCCTCCCCTATATTTAGGTGACACTGAATCAGTCCCTACTCAGCGAGGACTTACACAACAAAATGAAAGACATTCTAGTCCTCTGCCGCCCTCACAACCAAGGCTGTATTGAAGGCCATTGTTGCAGTAGGGTCCCAATTTATCTCAGGGAGGGACCTCCTCTTTTTTTCACAACCTCTACTTTGCCAAATATGATATCCTTTTTAGGCACTGATATCTCCCAATAACATGTCCAAAATTATGTAAGAAGAAAGCGAGTCGTGTTTATAAGGAGCCCTTTCTGGTGCTGGTTATCTGTTGGAGTGTGGACTGAAAGGGCACCAGTTGGCAACTATCCCCTGCTCCTTGGGAAAGAATGAATCTCAGAAACGCACGGGAGCAGTCTTCTACCCTGTCTCAGAGGGTTGTTGTGAGTTCGCATGGACTCTGTGGCAGTGTTTGGGGGGTTTCTTTTGTTCGGTGGGTGGTGGTGATGGGGTGAGGGCTGGGATGGGGTGAGTCATCCTCACTTTTAAAGGAGCATTCTGGATAAATTGTTTCCAAGGTCAATGTGTTTACTCTTTGCACAATGGCTGGCATGTTCAGTATTCTTTGACAACCTCATGATTCAAAGGTATCAATTCTTTAATGTTAGACTTGCTTATTGATAGTCCAGCTTTCACATGCATGTAACATGATTGATAATGCCATAATTTGTATTAGGTAGATTAGTCCTTATGGGCACATCTTTGCTTTTTAACATGTTAAAGAATTCTTTGGCTCCCATAAATGACGCCTCAAAACCACCCAAGGAGGTTCTCTCCTGCCCTATAGTGTCACCATGGATTTGAGTCAGCTACATGACCATGAGATTTTTATTTAGTATTTATTTATTTAAGCCGCCTTTTGCCCAATGCCATAACATTTGATTTCTTGAAGGGTGCTTCCAGGAGGATTTTGATTGTGCGTTCAGCCCAAATGAAATATTTTATAAATTTTAACTTCTCTTAGAGAATCATTATTTTACTTATGGTCCAGATATGAGGACTTTAGTTTATTTATATTGAGATGCAATCCATATTAAAAGCTGTAGTCTTAGATCTTCATCGGTCAATCCTTTGTTCTTTCAACACACAAGGTTTTGTCTCATGCATATCATAGGCTGCTGGTGAGTTTTACTCCAATCCTGTTGCCATGATCTTCATTATATAGGCCCGGTTCTCAGATTTTTTTGTTCAATATCCAGAATGAATAAATTTGGTGAATAAATACTACTTTTATGCACATGTGTTTTCAGATTCTGACCCATTCAATATCATCTTCTGCTTGATTGACTGCCACTTGGTCAATGTACATGCCCTACATGAGCACAGTTAAGCTCATTCTTTGAAATATTATGCATAATTTGTTTGAATTCACATAGTAATATGCCACTGAATATTCAAAAAAACAGGTAAGCACCTTTCTAGTTTTTTCTGCATTAGTCAAGGTCTAGCTGAAATTCAAGAACTAACATTGGATCCAGTTAAGCATTTAAGCATTAAGCATTTAAGCACCTCTATTGGCATTTCATCCATTCCTAGAGACTTATTTTTCACTACAGCCTTGAATACAACTTGAATTTCTGTCCTGTGAATCCTATGCTGCCTCCTAAAATAGCTGAAAATAGACAAATTCTTGTTTTGTAAGCTATGTGTATTGCTTCTCTTTTTCCATGTATCCTGCATCACTCAATATTTTGGTCATAGAACCCTTTCTTCAGCTTGGAAAATTTTGAATTACATTCTACCCTTTGGTTTTCTAACTCAAAGCCTTTGAATATTTTATTGTAATGCTTTATTTGTCTTCTCAAGCTGATCTTTGAAATGTTATATTCAGCTCTTTTACATCATCCATTTCATCAGTTTGCTGTACTACTCTGCTTTATTTCAAGCTCAGTCTCTTCTCATATCTACTTGAAAATATATTTTCTTTCTTTCTTGTCTTCTAAATGCCAATTTGCTTTTTTTATGTTTGATATCTTTGTTGTCATTCCACAGTTCATTTACTCTTCAGAAATTACTATTCAATACATCTAACTGGTTGAGATGACCTTTAAATTTAGGTGGGATATTCCTAACTTTGTCCTTTGTCCCTGTGATTTTCTTTTAAACAGTTTCTTTAGCTTCACGTTGAACTTATATACAAGAAATTGATGAGATGTTCTGTAGTCAGCCATTGGCCTTGTTCTGATTTTTATAAATATTTTTATTAGTATATAATTTATATACCAAACAATTAAATGGTTTGAATATATTAAAATGTTGTCTAATAACCACCAAAAGCACTTTAAAAACCTTTTCTTCATTCTTTTTTCCATTATAATGAGTTCCTAATTACACACCCAGCCCAACTTCATTTGTCATCAGCCTAAAGAATTATTTATCTAGTTACTGATTCTGTGGATTTACTTATCCTGGATTTCATATAAATAAATGATCCCTCTTAAAGGCTTGAAGTATACTAGTGGCCATCAGCTCAGATACAACAAAGCCCACATGGAAGAAGCACACCAGCCTGCATGATCACAAGGTGCTGAAAAGATCAGTTATCAGGCATCAAAAAACAAAAAATCATACCATTGTTTGTTCACTTCCATGATGCGGTCGCTGAAGACAAATGGGTGCATAAGCAAATGTGACGAAGAAAGCTGATGGTGCCAGGCTATCAAAAGATGTAGCATCTGGGATCTTAAAGTCCTGAAGGTAAACAAGCAGTCATCTCGCTCAGAAGCAACAAAGTCCACATGGAAGAAGCACACCAGCATGTGCGATCATGAGGTTTCAAAGGGATCAGGCATCATCAGAACAAAATATCCTATCATTGTGAATGAGTAGGGGAGTGCAGAGTGGAGACCCAATGCCCATCTGTAGACGATTGGACATCCCTTACAGAAGGGTCACAAGGAAGAGATGAGTCAGTTAGTGTGTAGTATAGCACCGATGAAACATACAACTTTCCTCTAGTTCTTTAATGCTTCTTCCCATCTCCCCAACTATCATGATTCCAATTCTACCTTACAAAACTGGCTAGACCAGAGGATGTACACTGGTACAGATAGGAACTGGAAACACAGGGTAGCTAGGGTGGATGATCCCTTCAGGACCAGTGATGTGAGTGTCAATACTGGGAGGGTGGAGGGAGGGTGGGTTGGAAAGGGGGAACAGATTACAAGGATCTACATATAACCTCCTCCCTGGGGTATGGACAACAGAAAAGTGGGCGAAGGGAGCCATCGGACAGGGAAAGATATGACAATATAATAATTTGTAAATTATCAAGGTTTCATGAGGAAGGGAGGAGTGGGGAGGGAGGGGGAAAATGAGGAGCTAATGCCAAGGGCTTGGGTGGAGAGTGGAAGTTTTGAGAATGATGAGAGCAATGAATGTACAAATGTGCTTTACACAATTGATGTATGTATGGATCGTGATAAGAGTTGTATCAGCCCTTAATAAAATGATTTAAAAAGTAAATTATCCCAAATCAAAATGACAACATAATAAAACACAGGAAGAAAATCAATCCTAGAGAAGGAAGAAAACTAGAACAAAAAATACAGGTCAAAAGTTAAAAACAATGACCACTTTAATTTTAACGCAACTATATTTAAGGATCCCTAATGACATAGCGGTTACATAATGGGCTGTGAAGTGGGTCAGAAGTTCAAAACCACCAGCACCTCTAAGGGTGAAAATGGAGACATTCTATTTCCATAAAGAATTACAATCTTAAAAAAAAACACAAGGGCAGTTCTTCCTTGTCCTCTAGGTATGCTCTGTGTAGGTATCAGCTTGGTGACAGTGAGGTTTTTTTTTGAGTTTTATTATCTGAAGTAATATATTTTCCAATGCATTCTGTCTAAAGGTAAGATTATTTAAATCTCTGGTAGATGGTCAAGGAGTTCAGTGGAAGCTTAAGTCTCATGGGGTCTCTGCAAATTAATTTGGGCATTTACTGTCATTCAAGGCCTTCTGCAAACTGGGGACTCATGGGGTCTCTGCAAATTAATTTAATTTCTTTACCCCATTTTTCTGTGGCACTCATATATTCAATGTTCACTTTATGAAGGCAAGAATTTAGCAGGGCCACATAGTAAAAAATAATTGTATTTCCATTAGGGTTTACAATGAGCTGAAAATCCTTTGCTATAGATCAGGTTTATATATATTCCTGGGCTGTTTAGAGGTAGTATTATCAGCTTGTTGAGAAATACATTAAGTTAGCTGCATGAGACAGGTGATCATGCTACTACTAGTTGTTGTTGGGGACCATAAAGTCAGTTCCAGCCCATAGCAACCTTGTGAAACAGAAAAAAGCAGTACACAAACTTGCCCCATCCTCATCATTGTTGCAGCCACTGCGTCCAGCCATCACCTTGCAGACTTCATCTTCTTCACTGTCCCTTTCTACTCTACCTAAAATGATGTCCTTCTCCAGGAACTGCCCTCTCCTAACAACATGTCCGAAGTATGGAAGACACAGTCTCACCATTCTTGCCTCAAAGGAGCTGTGGCCTTATTTATTCTAAGACAGGCCAGCTTATCTTTTTACCATTCTAAGGTACTTTCAATATTCTCCAGCACCACAAGTCAAAATTATTAATTCTACTTCAGTCTTCTGTATTAAATGCCCAATTATTACATGCATGTGATGCAATGGAAAACACCATGGCTTGAATCCAGCCCACCTTATTCATCAATGTAACATGCTTGCTTTTCAATACCCTGAAGAGATCTTGTGTGACAGATTTACCCAATGAAACATGTCTCTCTCTTTACTGCTGCTTTCACGAGCAGTGATCCCAAGTCAAAATGCTTGACAACATTAAACCTTCTCTATTTATCATGTTACTATTCATCCAGTTGTAAGGATTTTGATCTTCTTAAATTGAGTTGTAATTCATACAATCAGCTGCAATCTTTGATCTTCATCAGCAAGTGCTTCAATTTTTCCTCACTTTCAGCCATCTAGATAGTGTCATCTTCATATCACAAGCTGTTATTAAGCCTTCCCCCAATCCTGATGCCACATACTTCCTCACGTAAACCAGCTTCTCTGCATATTTGAGTAATAAACTCTTCATATAGAATACCATAGTGTGAGGATACAATCCTGTTGGCTTTAAGACCTGCAGTATTAACTTGTGTTCATATACTTTCCTCTTGACTCAGTGACAATTTCCTTATGAGCACAATGAAGTCTTCTGGAATTCCCATTCTTAACAAGGTTGTCCATATTTTTTGTCAACAACAAAGTAAAATGCCTTGGCATAGTCAATAAAACATAAGTAAATATTTTTTCAGGTATTCTTTACTTTGAGCCAAGATGTATCTGACATCAGCAATGTTAACCCTTTCACATCCTGTTCTGATGTGGCCTGAACCTCTGACAGCTCCCTGTCAATGTACTAACTGTTGCTAGATGATCGTAACACAATTTTACTTGCATGCAATATCAGTGACCGTGTTCTGAAGTTTGAGCATTCTGTTGGGTCACCTTTCTTTGGAATGCGTACAAATAAAAATCTCTTTAACTCAATTAACCATCATTCAAATTTCCTGGTATAGATGATTGAGAACTTCCAGTGCTTCACAATTTGTTGAAATATTTCAATTGGTGTTCCATCACCTCATGAAGCCGTGTTCTTATCCAATGCCCTCAGTGTAGCTTGAACTTCTTACTTAAGCACCATTACTTCTTGCTTATATGCTATCTCCTGACATGATGGAATATAGACTACCGTACATACTCGTGTATAAGCCGAGTTTTTCAGCAAAAAAAAAAAAGTGCTGAAAAACTGGGGTTCAGCTTATACATGGGTCAGTGGTACCCCAGCAAGTTGCAACATCTTGCTGCCTCCCCACCCAAAGGTAATGGGAGGAGTGCCCCTTATCTCGCGGGTGATTACCATTTCTCCACTGTTCATTCAAAGCCAAACTGACACTGCCGGGCTTTGAATATTTGTTTATTCACATCTAACCAATCAGAGCCGCCGTAAGACGTGTATCTTTGAGTAAGCCTTTTAAAAATCGTGTGCGAAGGATGTGGCATGAATGGATGTCATCTGGTCAAGCCCAACTAACAAAAGGAGGAAATCTCATGAAGCCTGGCATAGAGTTAATAGCAAAGTGGGTTCGAGATGCATGGGAAGACATTCCAGAGACATAGTGCAATGTGCCTTCCAGAAATGTAGTATTAGTAATGCTATGGATGGCAGTGAAGACTGCGCTTTGTATGAAAACAACAGCAGTGATGGTGATGACGGCGATCTCAGTGAGGACAGCATCTATGACGACCTCACACCAGCTGAAGCTCTGCATTGGGATACGGATGATGAGGAGGAATCCAGTTTTGAAGGATTTTAACTCTTTATGTTTTAGCTTGGTTGCTGATTGAGCTCAGGGAATAGTACTCTTAAGGTATCATTGTTGATACCTTATTGTTTTTGTTGAACCTAATTTCCACTTACTGTGCTGGTTTATTAATGTTAAATGATGTGTTGTCCTTTTATTTATGTTTTTTATTTAAAATAAATATTGAACTACATTACCCCACTGCTGTCTCAATTTTTAGTAATTTTATTTTCATTTGTTTTGATTATCGAAACTCACCAATAGCTTCTCCATTTTCCACCCTAGGCTTATGCTCCAGTCAATCAGTTTTTCTGGTTTCCCAGGTACTAATTGGGTTCCTCGCTAATACTGGGGCCGGCTTATATTCGAGTATATACGGTAGTTGTTTTTGGTGCAGTGACTCTGAATATTCCGTGCATTCTTTCCCTCTTCCTTGGGTGCTTCTCCATCATTAAAGATTTTGTCCATTGAACCTTTCAGTCGTGCGGCTAGGGGCTTAATCTCTTCTCCGGTTCTTTTAGTGTAAGATATATGGAGTGTGCTCATTCCTTTGGTTTTTCTAGTTCCAGGACCTTCAATGTTTCATTATCACATTGCCCTTTGTCTTCTCTAATTGCCCCTGAAAATTTCCTAGTTAGCTCTTTAAACTCATGCTTTCTTCCATCTGCTTTGGCTACTCTACACTGAAGAACAAGTTTCAGAGTCTCTTCTGACATCCACTGTGATTCTTTCTTTATTCTCTGTCTTTTTAATGATCTTTTACTTCTTTCATAAATTGTGTTCTTGATGTCCACCCACAGCTCAGCAGGTCTTCTGTCATTAGTGTGGATGCCTCAAATCTGTTCTTGAGATGTTCTCAAAATTTAAGAGGGATAAACTCAGTCTTATTTCATCTCTCATGGACTTGTAATTGGTTTCAACTTTATCCCGAACTTACATATGAATAATTGACGGTTTATTCCACAGTCCACCCTGGACCTGGTTTCAGCTGCTGATATTAGGCTTCTCTGTCTTGTCTTTCAATAGATGTAGTCAATTTGATTTCGATGTATACCATTTAGAAAAATTTATGTGTATAGATGGATTCTGTGTTGTTGAATCAAAGGTATTTGCTATGACAAAATGTTTGTCTTATGAAGTTCTTTTTTAAATCACTTTATTAAGGGCTTATAAAACTCTTATCATTATTTATACATACATCAATTGTATAAAGCACATTTGTACATTCATTGCCCTCATCATTCTCAAAACAATTGTTCTCCACCTAAGCCCCTGGCATCAGCTCCTCATTTTCCCCTCCCTCCCCTCTTCCCACTCCCTCATGAACCCTTGATGATTTATAAATTATTATTTTGTCATATTTTTCCCTGTCCATTGTCTCCCTTCACTCACTTTCCTATTGTCCATCCCCCAGGGAAGAGGTTATATGTGGATCCTTGTAATCAGTTCCCCCTTTCCAACCTACCCTCCCTCCATCCTTCCAGTATCACCAGTCATACCACTGGTCCTGATGGGATCATCTGTTCAGGATTCCCTGTGTTTCCAGTTCCTATCGGTACGAGTGTACATCCTCTGGTTTAGCCAGATTTGTAAGGTAGAATTGAAATCATAATAGAGGGGGAGGAGGAAGCATCTAGGAACTAGAGGAAAGTTGTATGTTTCATCGTTGCTACTTTGCACCCTGACTGGCTCATCTCCCTTCTGTAAGGGGATGTCCAGTGGTTTTGGGTCTCCACTCTGTGCTCCCCACTTCCTTTCCTATGATAAGATTTGTTGTTCTGATGATGCCTGATACCCGATCCCTCCGACACCTCATGATCGCACAGGCTGGTGTGCTTCTTCCATGTGAACTTTGTTGCTTCTGAGTTAAATGGCTGCTTGTTTACCTTCAAGCCTTTAATACCCCAGATGCTATATCTTTTGATATCCAGGCACCATCAGCTTTCTTCACCACACTTGCTTATTCACCCATTTGTCTTTAGCGATGATATCATTGAGGTGAGCACACAATGAGATGAGTTTTTGTTCTTTGATACCTGATAACTGATCCTTTCGGCATGTCGTGATCACACAGGCTGGTGTGCTTCTTCCATGTGGGCTTTATTGCTTCTGAGATAGATGGCCGCTTGTTTACCTTCAAGTCTTTAAAATCCCAGACACTATATCTTTTGATAGCTGGATACCATTAGCTTTCTTCACCACATTTGCTTATTTACCCGCTTTGTCTTCAGTGGTTGTGTTGGGAAGGTGAGTATCATAGAATGCCAATTTAATAGAAGAAAGTACTATTGCATTGAGGGAGTACTTGAGTGGAGGCTCAATGTCCTTCTGCTACCTTAAGACTAAGTCTTGGGAAATTCTATCCTGTGATCTCAAGCTTAATTTTTTTAATAAATCTGTTTTTTGAACTACTATCCTTCTTTGTCTCCACCTTTTCCATTCCAACAGACAGTAATTTTCATTGCATCTTGAAAATTTCAATTTCAAAATCATTTTTTGGTAGAATTCTTCAATTGCTTCATCACTAGCTTTTGCAGTTGGAGCATAAATTTGAATAATAGCTTTATTGATTGCATTTCTTTAAGTTGAATACATACAATCTGGCCACAGACAGCATTGTACTTCTAGATTAATTTTGCAACGTCCTTTTATCAATGTTTGCCACAAAATTCCTCCTGATTGTCTTATTTCTACATAGTAATTCATGATTTTCTGATTCAAAATGACCAATAGCATTCCGGTACAGCCCACTCATCTCTAGGATATTGATCTTTATGCATTCTCTTTCATTTTTGACCACTGTAAAATTTTCTAGATTCATATTTCACACATTCTAGTTCTAATCACTGGTATATTTTTGCAGCTGTTTCTCCTTGCCTTGCATTGTTGTCCATCAGCAGTTGGAGATCTCAAAGCTCCACTTCCACAGGCTTTCCATGACTCACTGCATCATGGCCATCTACACTTGGACACACCAGCTCCTTCTCAGTGACATTGGGAGTGCCCTCCTATCCAAGAGCCCCCCTGAGGCAATATCTTTAACAATGTGCTGCTTCCATTCATAAGGTGTTTGATATCGGACAATGTCTCTAAGCCATCAATATGTTTATCAGTAGATACTTCAGTGGCAAACAATATTACATTTAATTTAGGCATGGTATAGATTTTATACTATGCTCAATAAAATGAAAATATGCATATTTAGGAAAGCTTGTTACTCTAAAATATGTGTTAATTTATAGAAGCTAAAAACTTAAGTAACTGCGCACTATTAAACATAGCAACGAGGTTTAGAAATAAGGCAAAAATCTCATTCACATTTATTCACTAAGGCATAACTATGTCTGAAGAGCTAAGACATGTCAGAAAAAGCAATATATATATAAAGTATATGGTTGTCTTAAGTCTCCAATTGTTGTGCAAGCTGCTAAGCAAGAGATTTGTTGCTCTGACAGTTGATATTGAGTTTCTGCATTGTATATTTTTTCAGATATAATTGATTTATTCTTTTGTGTTCCATTTGGTGCAGTACATGTGAATTGATTCTAATGCATAGTGACCTTATAAGGCAGAGTAGAATTGCTCATTAAGTGTCCCTGACCTGTACTTCTTTATGGAAGCAGATATTCTCAAAGAGACTGCTTTACCTTTTCCCTACAGAGAGGTTGGTGAATTTGAAAACCTACTTCTCAGCTAACCAACCAACATTTAACCCACTTTACCATCAAGATCATGATGCATAGTTACCATTAATTATATATATAATATAATCATGTATATATAATGAATAGGTCTTTGGTCCTATAAAATTCTACCATATCATCTTCAGCTTTGTTTCTATACACAATACTGTATTTTTAATCTAGTGATCCTCATTCTTTAATTTTAAAATTCTCATCTCAACCATTGGTAATTATTAATGCATCTTGTTGCATTTTTAAAAATTTCAAACAGCAGAACTTGGTCAAAATCTTCAGTTTCTTCTTTATCAGTAGTGGTTGATGTGTACATTTTAATAATAATCTCACACACTGGTATTATGAGGTAAGCATATGGAAATTATTCTATCACTACTAAAAATTGTTCTTCAGGATACCAAACTCACTGCAATGCTGGATAGGACTTGCATCTTATTTTGCAAAATGAATGGAATACTAATCTTCAATTTGTCATTCCATATATAGTTCACTTCAAAATAGTCAATATTAATTCATTCTATTATCATCTAACATGCTGATATTTATGCATTGCATTTTATTCTTGATGATCTACAATTTTCCTAGATTCATACTGTATATATTTTTGTATTCCACATTTTAATTATTACTTGGTATAAACAGCTACTTTTCTCCTTTCAATGATACCCTATCAGTCCAATTGGAATAGTATTAAACTTGACTCTCCTTTGAGGCGGCAGCTCTTCCTGGTTTGTACTTTGAGTGCCTTCTAATCTCAGTGAAGTCATGTACACACTCTGTATTCCGTACTGTTCTGCTGTTATTCATACTGATTCTATTTGCCATGTTTTTCAGTGGTAGTTTGCCAGCGCTTCCTTTTTAGTCCACCTTAATCTGGAAGCACTTCTGAAATCTTTCTGCCGTGGGTTTTCTGCTTGTATTTGCAGTACAAGTGGCACGCCTTCTAGTAGAGGAACAATATGGAAACCATCACAGATGTAAACTGACAGAGATGGAGTGGTATTGTTGCATATTGTCAACCTGTAGCTATTAGAGAATTCATCTGTCACACAGGCTCTTCCTTCACATGTCACCTGCCTTATTTTTAAATACTTCAGCCTTTATTCAAATATGACCTTTGTACTCACACCATCCTCTGAACAAAATATGAAACATTATTTTTCAAAAAGTTCTATTTGTTTTTATGCTATTTTTCTGTAGCATTAAACAATGGGTGAAATACAATAAATTTTGTCTTATATTTTATTGCTTATATGCTACTTCTATTATCAATGTATTCTTATCACACAGTTTAGTAAAAATTCATGTTTATTTAATAAATGAATTACAAAGTAGGCACATGAGTCCAAGAAGTGATTTTTATACGATATTAAGTTGTCTTTCCATTAAGAAATATTATCTCTTGTTATTTAGGAATTATGCTATGCCTTTGGATATATCTTGAAGTTTTCTGTGTTCAAACTGGTTCTATTCGTTCCCTGGATAGTTTGATCCAATATTACTTTACGGTTTTATTGTAAATGAGTTATTTCTATTTTAGGTAATGGGAGCTATTCTAGAAAACAGTATTCATATATTTATATCTGTCTACTTTAGATCCATGTATCTGCCTTTCATTGCACTGGTACCAGGCTCTTTTGACTATTGCGGCCGTCTAGTGAGTTTTGATGTCGATGTGGAATCACACACATGAAGAGCCAGCTGTATGATTGACAGATTTACAGGGGAGGAGACCGAGTTAGAACAGGACATGAGCCTGACCCTCGCTCTCACAGCCCCACAAAGTTCTTTTATTCAGTTCTCCCACAAAACATGCAGCTGTGCGTGCCCTGCGCATGGTCCTTTTGCAAGGTGCCCCCTGGGGCAGTCACTTTCCACAGTACTTGCACATACCTTGCCCCTTTCTTGTAGGTGGGGCTGCAATGCCTCTTTCCATGTTTGGTCTTCCTGCCCCCCACGTTTCATGGCCCCCAAGGGTGGGAGGTGCCCCAGTAGGGCCTACTCCTCAGGGGTATCATCCCAGGAACCCGTGAGCCTAGGGGTGAGTTCCCATTGGTGATAGTCCCTAGCCATCCCAGGCACAGCTCCCTGGCATGGTTACAGAGGCATTTGTGACTGGGCTCTGCAGGTGGATGTCCCCAGCTGTCTGGAGAGGGGTCCTGCACAGGTGGGACAGGTGCCTGGCTGGAACCCTCAGTGCACAGGCTCCAGGAGATTACATGTGTTTCTGCTTTCTTTTGAGAAAGGAAAAATAAAACTTCTTACCCTGCTAGAGCAAAGGGAACCGGCATTTCTGGGTTTTTCATGGGCTTTTCCACTGAGGAACCGGGGTCCAACATCCTTAGCCTGTTCACTCTGTGATCAGAAGCCCCTCTTCTCTGGCATTTCCATTATAATCGTTTATCCTCTACCCACCCCCACCCCACCCCCTGGATCACATGTAAGGAGTGGGTTGTTCTGAGCTGTGCAGGAATCCATTTATAAGCACAATAATGGAAGGACTGCACATTCCCTACATAATATACAAGATCCATAAGGGACCCTGGTAGACTCAATATACCCCTCAGTTATCCCAACCATCGTAACCTATAGAACCAGTTCCCTCCACCTCAGTAACACACACTCTTCTTTAACGTACTGAGTAAAATCGCGTCTCCCAGTAAGTATTTTCTCCAACTCATTTAAACATTACTATAATTAACGGATAGGCTTCCTATGCTTAATACCACAAATCAAACCTACCACCTAGTATCTACACCCTGATCCTCCCACTCACCCAAATCCCACACTCTCCTCCTCTACACACAATGTGGTCCACACCAATCTAATCCTCCCTTAACTTAAAGACCCTGCCCCTCCCCTAGCCCTAGCCCTGCCCAACCCAGAAGACAGCACCACTTTCAGATTCACCAAGATTTGAAGCAAACTACAGTCAACACCAGAAGCTACTGTAAAAAATTCTAGAGAATCAAAGTCAGTTACTGATGATGAGCTGAACCAAAAGCTCACACAAAAGAAGCAACCCTTGAATTTCCAGAGAAAGAATGTATGAAAATGCTCTTTAGGGACATACAAGAAATTAGGGGCTCGATCCTGAAAACTCATGAAAAAATAGAAGTTCTAGAATTCTCAAACCAAAGGAAAATCCAGGAGTTAAGAAATGACATAGCAGAAATAAAGAAAAAGGGGAATGATCTCACCAATAGAATGGAAGATATTTAAAAACCAACCAGCAATCTGGAAGATAACTAAGCAGAATTCAGGAAGGAAACAAGAGAAACAATCAAAAGATCAAATGAATCTGAAGAAAGACTGAAGATGATGTGTCTTGCCTCCATTTGTTTATTATTCATGATATTTGCTTCTCTTTTTTTAAGTTTGCCAATTTTGCCAATCTTTTCAGCCAACTTGTTTTGATTATATTTTGTTTTCTTATTTATTTTTTTCTCCTTTTAGCTTCATTGTTTTATTTCTATTGGCTGAATGTTTATTTTGCTGTTCTTTTCTAATTATTGAAGATTTAGGGTTACGTTATTTGATTCCTTCTTTTTAATGTTTATGTCTATTCCTTTTGTAAATAGCCCTCTGCGAACTGCTTTGGTTGTATCCCAAATGCTTTGTATTTTTTTCTTATATATTTCAAGGAATTTTAAATTTTCATTCTTTATTTCTTCACTTATCCAGTAGTTTTTAAGCAGGGTACTGTTTCATCTCTGTGTATATCCCTCCAGAAACCCTGATCTTATTGTTCATTTCTAATTTTATAGCATTGTGATTCTGAGAAATTATTTTTTTAATTTCAATTCTTAAAAATGTATTGATTTATTTTGCTGCCTGTTCTATTCTGCAGAAGGTCCCATATGAACTGTACACAAATGTATATTTAGCTTTCATTTGATGTAATGTTCTGTCTATGTCAAAGAGGTCAAGTTAATTAATTGAGTTATTTCATTTTATGTGTCTCTACTAAGTTTCTTTCCAGTTGTTCTATTTTTTGAAAGAGGTATATTGATGTCACCTATCATTATTGGAGAGTTATGTATTTATTTTGCGTTGGATAACAGTTGAACATATTTTAGGGTCTTTCATTGGATGGTTTAATTGTCTTCTAATCATTATATAATGCCTAGAATTCTATTTTATCAGAGATTAATAGTGCTACTCTTGTTGTTTTAGATTGTCATTAGCTCGCTATATTTTCTTCCATCTTTTTATTTTAAAATTAATTTTGTCTGTTTCACTAAAATATATTTCTTGTGAGCTACCAATTGATGGGTCCTATTTTCTTATCCATTCTCTTACTCTCTGTCTTTTGAGTAGTTCATTAATCTATTTATATCAGTGTCAGTATTTACAGGTATGACTTTACCAATGCCATTTTCTGTCAGCTTTTTTTTACCAGGGGTGGTTTTCTTAGTTTCTTTTATCCTCATAATTTTTTGGACTGAGTTAATTTTGTTTATATATAGTTTTCATTAATTTCTGTGTGGTTATTTTACTGTTTCATAGAATTTTGGACCTGTTATTTTAAAGAGGGTCTTTCATTTTCTTTGTTATCTTGTAAATTAGGATTTTCTTCCAAATTTAAGACATTCTATTCTGTTCTGCAAACTACTAGACTTTCATGACTTTAGAATGGTTACAACCACATTATTCCCTGTATTGCTTTATAATTCTTTTTATTGCAGATTGATATCTCTGGATCTCTATTTTCAACCTTGTAATTGTGTATTACTTTGAGTACTACTTTAAGTAATTAGATTTCTGGTGTCTTGGGTGCTGTTCTCAGATTGATGACTGGTGTTGTTGATTCTCTGTCTAAAGAACTCTTCTTGGTAACTTTTATATTTTGGGTCTTATTTTTATACATTGTTTTCATTTCTCCTTATTTTAAAAATTCCCCACATCTCTATCATGTTTGAAGGGCATGCACCTTGATGGGGTATTGGTTATACATTGGCCTGACAACTGCAAGATTAGTTGTTTGAAACAACTAACCACTCTGTGTGAGAAAGATGAGGCTTTTATATCCCACAGGACCTACAGTCTCAGAAACCAAAGGGAAGCAATTGTACCCTTTCAGTGGCACCCAGTCAAAAATGGCTTGCTCTCAGTAAGTTCAGTGTAAGGCTCTTGCTTGGCACAGTTTCTTTGCTGTGTTTTCCTCTTCGTTTGGGCTTTAACATATGCCATTCCATTACCTTCTGATGATCCAAGCTTATTTCCTTTCTTAAAAAATATTTTTCCTTTTTTCCCCCAAACTGCTTTCAGTATGATTTTCCTTTCCTTAATATTGGAAAATATGACTGTGGTATGTTGTTATGATTTTCTTCTAGGGGCTGTACAATTTGAAGTTCTTCCAGTTTCTGAAATAATTGTCTTCTTTTTTGTAGTGTCTTCCAGGAGTTCTTGAGCTATCTTCTCTGGATTTTGTATTGTTTCATTTACTCCTGTTGTTTAATGCCTATCACATACACAAGGTATTCTTCTTGATAATGTCCTACATAATTCTTACAATTTGTTCTTTTTTCTTGTTTTGCTCTTTTTGTTGATCTTTTCTTGCATTGCTATTGAGCAATTTCCTTCAAGCTCACCAATTCAGACTTCCATTGCTTCAGTTCTACGGCTTTGCTTGTTCAAAGTGTTGTATCATTACAACATCTTAGTGTAAGCCCTCTGACTTCTATTTGGAGTTTTTGTATCATTTCTAATTTTTCATTATTTTGTCATCATGCTCTTTTAGAGTTTTGTTGTGGTTGTTTTCCATTTGTCTATAGCTTCTATTTCAGTCACTCTTTTGCTATTTTTTCTTCCTTTGTTGAAAACACCTGCACATTCTTCTTCTGAATTCCTTGTGTGGTAGACCCAATGCCTTCTCTACTTCAAGAAGACTGTCCCTCGGTCATTCATTTGGGTCATTCTATCTTGTATCTTTGTGTGAACATAAATTGACTATTGCCTTCATTGGACTGTGTCTTAGGGAGACATGGCCCTGTAGTAGAGTCCGGCATGAATCTATGGGCCTATGTCCCCTCAGGCATCAAGATGGTTAGGAAACCTAGTATGATACCATCACCACCCTGCTTGTCTCCTTTATGGTGCAATGGCTCTTTCAGATTCCCTTATCTTCAGAGCGCATATGCTACCTTGGTGGCAAGGAGGGAGGTGTGCAAGCAGTCTCCAAGTGGGCTAGATTAAATCCTGTGTATTTCTCCTTCTACCTAACAGGTATGAGAAGCAAAGAGTTGGCCCATTTCTTTCACAGATTGGTTCCCCAGGAACTGTTTTGCAATGTGGGGGAAAGCTGTTTAACTCATGGTTAGTGAGCTGCGAGTGTGTTCCCCCTTTTGATATCTCTTTGTCAGTTTCACCACCAAATTTTCTTTCATGGTCTTTTACTTGCTTATTTTTCATTCCTCAAAGATTCAGCTCTTCAGTTTTCTTCCATAGCTTTGTTCTGTATAGATTTGTTGAAAAGGATCCTGTGGTGAGTTAAACGTGACATCTTTGATCAGACATTCATCTACCCTGTTTTCCTCCTCTGGCTCTACTATTTTCTACATTTATATCTTTATTATCTGTGTTCTTATGTCTTATCATTTCCCTCAAGGCATCCTCTTTATCACTGCTCTGCTCTGTGAGTTTACTTATCTGCCTGATCTTTAAAACCAGCAGATCTGCTCTTGGCAGTGCTTTGCCTAGTTTCTAGCTCATTTGCTGATTATGTTTCATTAAATAATTATAAAGAAGTGTTTCAGCGTAGACCCAGTGCTCTCGAACTCCGTGTTCCTGTGTGTTTGCAATGCTTTCAGGCTTTTCTTTTATCCTAACACTTCCATCTATTTCATTTCCCTTGTTGGCATTCAGTTTTCCAGACTTACCCCAGTCCTTTAAAGTTATACAGTGCTTCCTTTTCTTCTCCTCATGTGCCATCAGCTCCCATATGGGTCTGTTAAATATAATTATTTAAGTAAAGTGTAGTATATCTGTCATTATGACCAAGCAGAGTGAAAACAAACTAGAAATTATGGCCCTTTTGCTGTATAATTTAGAAGTGAAATGTTGCCAATATCGAGGAGGAAGTAAATTAGAGCCTCTTTCCAAGTGTTGCGCAAACTCACAAACATTAAGTCGGTTCTATCTCATAGCCACACTACTAGAAATGAAACAAAGCTATTAATTTTTATGGGATTGAACTATTGTGTTAGTCTGGGATGACAAGAGAAACAAATTCATAGATACTCATATGTATATAAGAAAGAGCTTTATTCGTGCCCACCCAGGGACGCCAAAAAAAAAAAAAGAGCTTTATGTAAAAGAGTAATTGTACATTAAGAACATCACAGCCCAGTCCACATCAAGTCCATAAGTCCAATATTAGCCCATAGGTCTAAGACTCACACAGCCATGGGTTAATGCTGGATACAGGAAGATCACAGGCCAGTGGTGGAAAGTCTTATAGAGCCGGTGTTAGTAGAAGTATCTCAGCGATGGCAGGGGTCTCTATGTGGCTCCTCCAGCTCATGGCACCAGTGTAGCTCCATGTGTCTTGTCAGCTCCAATGTCTCCCAGGGAAGAGCCTATGTCCTGCCTTCAGCTAGCTAATGATCTCTTTAGCACCACCAAATGAGGTCATCAAGCTGCGAGCTGATTGGCAGGCTAAACTCCACCCCTCCCTTCACTCTCAATCCTCTCAAACTGACAAAAGAGTATGTATCTACCACAAGTACAATCATTTAACATGGGCCTTAGAGCTATAATTCCTTATGTGATCTAACATAATTCTGTACTCTGTCCACCTGTGGCTATGGTCCCATTTTGAAGAGCATTTGCTACTCTATTAATAGACAGAATTAGGATGATATTCGGTTTGTCTTTAATAAAGAGTGTGAGCCAGTCATACCCTTGATTAAGGTTTGTCCTTAATCAAGGATCTGAGCCAACTGCACCCTTTATTGCCCTGTGAGCATCTTTGACTATCATATTTAAAGGTGCCAGCCATGCGATCTATACTTTTTGTTTCCCTGAAGGCCTCTTTTACTCTACCTTCGTAGAGAATGTGAAGTAAGACACTATTGTTGTTGTTGTTTTTTCCTTGAATGAGGTATATCTGCCGGTGCCACCATACAATTCCAATGCACATCACTTTACCTGGAAAGCCACAACTCGATTTTCTGATGGAGCTTTGGTAGAAGCAATTTATGCCGTAACTTTTGGACATTCTTGGTTTCTGGCTCTGGATCCTGCATTTGGCTCATCTCTGACTGACCTTCAATTTGGGGCCTGAACAGCACGCACAACTACATGAGTGATGTCCTCAAATTTTTGTGAGTTTCTGTGCAAAGTAGCAGTGAATTGCAGACCCCAGGGACAAAAAGGAGTATACTCAAGGTATGATTCAGGCTAAAAATACAGCAGGTAGTATCTTGGAAGAGTTGGATGTTTGGAACTTTTTAAATCTCTAACTTCTTGGGTTTAATCTGATATTATTTTTTCAAAAAGCAACAATTGCCACAAGGAGTAAACAGCCCCAACTTTCTTCTATGTAGTTGAGAATTTTAGGCTTTGATCTTGAGCCTAGACCACACTTAGAGTGTTCCAAGCACTTTCACTGTCTAGCCCACATTCCCACCCCGAGCCTACTGTGCATTTCTACTGCCCTTTTGCCGTTTGTCACACTGTGTTGCCTTCACTATTTCTCTGATACTGAAAGGCATGTCCCCAATAGTTCAAATATCAGCAGAGTCAATGATGGTGGACAGGTTTCAGCAGGCCCGAGAAGTGAAATAGTATCTGATATACTACTTGAAGATGAGTCCCTAAGTTAAATGACATTCAACACACTCATTGTTCACAATGATGGACTCAGGCATATCAGCCATTGAGAGTGTACTAATGGTTGTGAAGATGCCATTGGGGCAACTCGACAATGTCAACAAACAACAATTCTCTACTTAATTTGCAAAGCAGGAGTGGCTCTCTTTGAATAATAGCCTGCATGCTGGATCCTCTTTTCCTGAAATTTGCCCCAATATCTGCTAATAGTCTTTTAAATCTTGTCCTGGAGGAAAATCAGTCTCTCTCCCTAGCTGGTTTGATTGACTCTCACTGATGCAAGAATGAGATCCTTTGTCTCCCTTTTCCTGGGAGGTGCTGGGAGAAGGTGTGGTTCAGGGGCATTCTCAAGGTTCACCAAGGAGGTTATTGGGTGGTTATGGGAAGGAACAGTCTAGCGATCCAGACTGTTTAGTAATGTTCCCCACTTACTAAATATTTAGCTGCTTAAACTCTGAGCTTGTAATGTTTGTTAAATGCCATCAATTTGTTCCAAACCACAGATATTTTCATGTAAACAATAAGTAGTGAACACTGTACCATTTTGTTTCTATTTACTGCATTTAGTCTGAATAGACAAAAATCCTCTGCAAAGCCTCAGGGGAAGCATACAGCTTCACACCCATCTTTCTGCCAGCTGCACAAACTTCGCAGGGAGGCACTAGTTATTTTTTGTTGCTGTTTTCTTGATTTTCCCCCTCATCTTTTGCCTTTGACAAGTATGGAAAAAGAATCATCACGTTGCCAAAAGCTAAGCATAATGCTTACAGTGAGAGTGAAGAGGCAAGTGCAGGAAAAATGTTGTGATAATTTCTTGAAAAATGACTTTATGCAAGGAGGCTATCTTTTCTTTGTGTCATGTTACCTCTCACATGGCACTTGAATGTTGCTAACCATGACTAGCAGCTCAATTTCCAACAGGTAAACTATAATCTAGTCAATGTTGTGGAAGTTGTACATGTCAACTGAGGGTCATATATGGCTCTATCTGTCAAATGCTGCAAAGAAAATGTACATTGTCACCTTACTGGAGTGCATACAATTTAAGTTTCGGGTTCTATTCTTTACTGTGATAGTATCAAAACTTAAACCCACACCATTTCCCCACTGAGTCATTTTCAGTGCTTAAAAATGTGCTTTCAAGTTGTAACTACATCTATACCTGTGGTTACACTTTCTATCAAACATAAAAATGCACTTTTCTTCCCCTTAAGAGCTGTCAGAATGCCTGATGCTGCAGAATTTATCTTGAGAAAACGTAGGTTCAGTGCCCCTGCCACTTGGAAGTAGAGAAAGTTCTTCATGTCACTACTAATGTCATCCTAATGATGTCGATGATTCGTTTAATTTCTCAGAAGACATCCTTCATTGACCTTTGTCATTATATTCAGAAATGGAAAATTAATGATTTGCCTTTTATGATATGACAAGTCACAAAGACCAGTGGTTGAAAACCAACTACATATTTAATTGTTGTGCGATTGTGAGTCAGCAGTACGTCTTTTGCCAATTTTATGTCCCTAAAATTCTCTTTCTCAAGAGAGTTGACATTTTAAGTGAAGGCTTACATAGCATGAGACCTCAGTTGAACCGTCCTTGTTGAATGTTCCTAATTGACAAATGAGTAAGTACACACCCGTTTGGGTCAGAACCACTCAGTTTATTTCCACTGTTGTTCTCTGAATGTGCTTTGCAACTTCTTAGGTAAGTTTTCTTCATTAATCAATCAGAGGCTTGAATACGAACCACAGCCACAGACTCAGTTTTCCACAATATATATGTAAATTGTTGATTATAATAATTGTCTTGTGTATAGTTGGTGCAGTCAAAAGTCAGTAAATCCTGTGTTAGCAGATTGAATGTTTTTCCCAGATTCAGTGAGATTTCACAAGAAAGTTTCTATTCTAAAAGAACACTTCAGTCAGTACATTTCATTGGTAGTTAGTGAACTGAAATATCTAATTGGATAACCTAAGTTGTTACCATATTTCCTCCCATTATTAAATGGGAGGTTTAAATTTTGATTAGGTTGCATGTTCATTTCCATAGCACCTCTTCAATGCTAATACACTATGGGTTAAAATAACACATATGACTTTGCTTAATAAATGCCTAAGAAAATAATACATCCATTTAACTGAAATGGCTACTTCTCATCATTATAAATAGTTCAAATTAAAATATCCCATTCTTCACTATCCAAAGGCCCTGATATCCACAAATAAACTTTAACTCCATGCCTTTAACTATACTAGATATTTCATATAAGTGTGATCATATATTGTTTTTTTGTTTCTGAGTTATTTCACTTGTAGTATGGGTTTCAAGATTTATTTGTGTAGTATAATATATCTGAATTTTATTTCTCCTTAAGTCATACAACAAATTCTCTTTATTGAATGGATGAGGTACAAGAAAATTATTGATTGCCTTAGAACCTTTGCATGATAAGCTAATTACAAGACTGACAATTAAAAGACAAGTACATAAAGGCTACTGAATAATTTCTATAACATTGAGTAGATATGTACTATTTTCCATCTCCCAAACTCATTTTTAAATAATTATAGGTAATACTCTCTATAATACTGCCCATTCTGATGATTATATCTGGCTGTTTTTCACAATCACTGTAAAAACAACAACAACCCAGGCATAGTTGCTTGTTCCCATGCACCACTGAGTCGCTTCCAACACCTAGTGACCTTACTCCCCACAGAAGGAACCACTGCCCTGTCCTCCACATTGTTCTATGCTTTCGTCCTTTGCCGCAGGAACATCAATGCATCTCCTCGAGAGTCTGACTCTTTTTTGGCTGCCCCTTGACTTTATCAGACAGGATGGCCTTCCCCAAGGACTGTCTCTCCCGACGGTGGATAGATATAATGCCTCCACAGGCAGCACTGTACATCATAATGGATTTTGCAAGGTCATATTTGGTAATGGATGTCACGTGATTCTTCTTGATTGTGTCTGTCCTGGCATAATACCGCATATGATTTTCTGATTCAAAATGGCTAATACAAGTCTACTCCAGCTCACTAATATCGAGGCTATCGATCTTTGTGCATTCAATTTCATTTCCAATGACTTCCATGTTTCCTAGATTCATATTTTGCTCATTCTAAGTTCCAATCCTTAGCAGTTTTCTCCTTACCTCGTGATGTTCCCCATCAGAAGATCATGAAGCCTCCACTCCCACAGACTTGCCTCGACTCACCTCACCGTGGTTGACGCCACTCAGAGAACTCAGCTTCTCCTCAGTCACACTGAGTGCCCTCCGACCCGGGGGCTCATCATCTCAGACACTGGGCCCCTTAGTATCTGAGAGTGTTTCAAAGTTAGTTGTAAGGTTTTCATCTGCTCCTTCCCCAGAAGTGGGGGAGTAGAGCCTTTCCTCATGGACTGTTTTTCATCTGGAAACTCTGAGGTAACCTCTTCTCTGTGGGAGACCCTGCTGGCATTTGAAATACCGGTGACATCACTTCCAGCATGACAGCAATACATAAGCCACCATATGACAAATGGACAGACAAATGATAAGAAACAAGAGACTGACTGATTGCCTTAATACATTATATTGGTAAACCTATCTCAACCAATGAGGAAGAAAAAAGTAGCACACATGGAAGAATCATGTTGATTTTATATAGAAGTAAAATCCAATACAGATTAACAGCCATGCTTTATGAGGACCCCGTGTTACTCAGAATTAGGAAATTACTCTTATCAACTATATTTTCAAAATGGAGAGTTTATCAATATATAGGGTTTTATAGCTTTCAAAGTACTGAGGGTTCAGAGAGTGCACAGAGCCATGGACAGGAAGACAGCATGAAGTAATCATTCATAGTGAGTACAAGAAAGGAAATGCTTTTGCAGACATAAACACTTTGAGAATCCAGGCTTTAGGAGTAGCAGAAGTGAAGTCTAGTAACAGGAATGCTAGCCAAGGAATCAGTATTAAGAGGAAGTTAAGCAATGGGACACTGAAAAGGAAAAGAAAAAAAATACTGTGATCCAGAAACAAAAAGAAAACGAAGAAATAAAAGTTAAGCACAGTGTGCATGTGAGGTAGTTTAGAGTTGGTTCGCATTCACAATGCACCCAGGACCACTGAGCAAAACACCACTCCGTCCTCCCCCATCCTCACACTGATCTTACGTTTGAACGCATATTTCAGACACTGTGCTGTTCATCTTGTCAAAGGCATGCCATTATCAAGCGTGCTGTCTTTTTCTAGCGAGTGGCCTATTGATAGCATATCCAAGTTACGTGGGAAGAAATCTCACCATCTTTGCTTCCAAAGAGCATTTGTTTTTTTCTTTGAGCAGTGAAGATTCTTCATGAGCGTGAGGATTCAAATGCATAGATTTTTCTCCGGCCTTCCTTGTTTAATATAAAACATTCTGCTGAGTGAAGTAAGTAAATAAAAATTATTTTGACAAAATGTGGCCATTCAAGAAAACAAAGAATAAGCTACAGAAATATACCTTTGTTATTTATCCTTTTACTTCTGTTCACTTTAGCATTAGCTGTCTCAACACAGAAGAACCCTTGCAATGGCCCAGCAGGAATTGTCTCCAGTTTACCTTCGACTTGACTCATCATGGCTTAAACCCTTCTTTTCAACTACCCCCTGACAATGACCGAATAATACTTTTAAATAAGTGAAATCAATACTTGAATAATAAATACCTGGAATCTTCATTTGTAGATTTTTAAAATTGAACAGCCTTGAGTTGGATGTCTACTTTTTATTTTATTTTTTTTAAACAATTTATTAGGGGCCCATACAACTCTTATCACAATCCATACATATACATACATCAATTGTATAAAGCACATCCATACATTCCCTGCCCCAATCATTCTCAAAGCATTTGCTCTCCACTTAAGCCCTTTGCATTAGGTCCTCTTTTTTTTCCCCCTCCCTCCCCACTCCCCCCACCCTCATGTGCCCTTGGTAATTTATACGTCATTATTTTGTCATATCTTGCCCTATCCGGAGTCTCCCTTCCATTGCCTACTGAGATATGAAACACTTTTTCCTTTGGAATTTGACAAAAGCACCCAGGCGTACAGTGTGAAAATTCCAGATAATGCTTGCCCTCTTCAGATACTAGGCCTCAGCAGGAGAACCACCCTCCAAAGGAAGGTTTGGAAGAGAAAACCGACCAATAGACTGCTCAGGGAGGTTAGGATACAATACCTAATGGAATACTTCTCTGGTCTCTTTAAAAAGTAGGTGGGAGGGACTGAATTCTGTTTTCCTAATTATAAATTCATTGTATGATTAGTTGCATTTATAATAAATAAATCCCCTAAAGACTTCCAATGTGAATTATGATCCTGTTTCTGGACTTTCTTGCTTCAAAATTTCCAGGCCAGATCGCAGTGGACACAAGTGTGTGTTGCCCTGTTCTCTTATCTTATGGATTTTGTGGAAGCTGGTTACAGTTCACACGAGACGTGGGAGAAACAGTTTGGCAGCCAACCACTCATATCTCCCATGTTGAGTAACTGGGGACCCAGAAACCCAAAGAGGAATGATGGCTGTCCCAGCATAGTATAGCGAGGCAGTCTCTCTGTTGAAATACAATGTAAATAAATGGAATCTGACCATCATTTGTCTCTAATTGCAGTGGGGTTTTCAACTATGGTGAATTAGATGCTTTAACCATTCTTGAGTTGATTCCTGCTCAGTAAAACTTCACCATAGGGTTTTCAAGCCTTTAAACTTTAAGAACGCAAACTGCCACGTTTCTCTCTGACAGTGAGTCTGACGGATTTGCATCACTCACCTTCTGGCTAGAAGATGAGCACATAGGCACTCGGTCCCCAAAAAAGGCTCTTAACCACTTAATAGAAGAACACAAAGAAGCATTGCATCAAATATGTCTGTGTGTATATGTATGTCCACGCGTGTGATTAGCTTGTTAGAAGGTAATGGATGTTTAAAAGGGGAAACAAATAGCATGTACAAGAAGGGCGTCGATACTTTTTTAGAGGAATCGAGTTTAAAAATAAAAGAATTTAAGAAAAGAAACACTTGTATCCATGTGTTTGCCTATGCCTTGCCTCATCCCACAAAAACAATTGAACCTAAATTCTGGTGTCTGAAGTTCTGATAACGGAAGCCGGGAACATCTACCTTGAAAGACTTAGAAGTTCATCTGAAATGAATTCAAGCCTTTTGAGTTCAAAAATTGGATCGGATATCTTTTCAGAGCAGGCGCCCTCGTGAGATATCCATTACTTCTTTTCTTGATGATAAGCCACGGGTAGCGGAGAAAAATCTATTTGCGTGCTGGCTTTGGATCCTTCCCTACAAGAGAAGAGGTGCAAAAGCAAAGATGGGGTTTGCTTTGATTCAAGTTTCAGAGAAAACTTTCAATCACTTTGAATTTTGTTTGAGGACACTCTACTATCACAGTTTAAAGTCTTTATTGGATACTTGAATGATGTGCCTTCAGCGTAATATGCCAACTTAAAGAGATAGAGCATATCCGGCATAATGGAGATGGTATAGGTCTGCCTCTACTCCTGAGCCATGAAAGTGACATTGGAAAGATAATTCCTTTTTGCTGCTCTTCCATTATCTTACCTGTGTGGTGAAGCTAGTCATAATGAAGCCATACACAGTAACATGATTTTGATTCTTGGTCAAAACTCATCACTAATATGTAATTTTTGTCATTTTTACTTAAATGTAGTTCATTATGTGTTGATTATACAATTGCTTTGCAAATATCGAGTGAACAGATTGGGAAGATAGCTAGCTAGCTGTAAGATAAGGGGATGTCTGTGTGTGTGTGTGTGTTCTCCACATGTTATATGGTACAAAATAAATAAACCTCTGTCACTGAATAATTACGTACTTTTTAAACATAGAATGCTTCAGCACTGAGTATTCTCCAACATTATTTTTGTTTTCAAAATGACTCTACCATTGGTAACTAATTTTTCCTCCACAGTAGTGTCTTATTCTGCCACTATTACTACATAAATCTTAAGACTGAATCATGCCACTGACTTCTTATTTTCCTTACTTCATGTCCCAAAGACACACCAGTTCGAAAAAAAATCGCAATGCCAAGGGAAGCAGAGTTTATCATACAGTTATTGATAATAAAATAGTAATAACATAAAGAAACAAATTACATAGCTTTTTAAAACCTACATTGAATCTCTCTGGAGCCCTTCATTAATAGAATTACACTCTCTAATTAGAATCGTGTAGACATAAATGTATCCCGTCAAATCAACCTTAGAGGGAAAAAATGTAAAAGAATTACAAAACTTTTATAATTCTGTCACTAGAAGGAACATTCTTCCCTCAATCAACTTCTGAGTTGTAATCTGTAATTAAAAAGTATCACTAAAGAAATGCTTCGGAATAATATCTTGGCTCATCATAAAATAATGAGGCTCCATAAACATATGCATTGCATAACACGGTGATTGAGACTACTACAGGCTATTAAGCAAGGATAGTAAGTAATTTTGAAAGGTTCTTATACAAAGGGATACCCAGTTATAGTTTGCTTCTTTTATTTTTCTCTTTGTAAGGAAAAAAATAAAACAGTGTGCAGTTACCTTTTAGATGCAGTGTCTGCTGTATTTCATAAACGATTTTGCACTTCTATCCTCATCTCATACAGACATAAATGAAAATAGAGTACATAGTTTTACATTTTTCCTGAGGTCAAAAGCTAAGATATTGACATCCTACTCTGAGGTGCTATATCCTTTTGTAAAAGCTATGGAATATTTGTGGCTGTCCATTAGTGGGAAAGAGCCATGGTTCTGTGCTAAAAGCAATAAATACATATGGCAAGGGAGAGGCACCGAATTTTCTATTCCTTATGTATGAAGAAATATAGTGAACCAAATAAAAGCACTACCATCTATCCTAAATTGTTGTCACTGTGGATTTTTTATTACTTAATCTGTTTTAAGTAAATTTCATGGATAATTTAATTTATTGTTTCCATAACACAAATATACATGTCAAATACACATGTTTGTTCTGTTCATGTTGATTTCAATGAGTACACATTAAAATCACCATATGTCTCAATCCATTTATCATATCATTATTAATGGTAATTTTGTTATCAGGTACTGTTGAGTTGGTATCAATTCTTAGTAACCCTATGTATGTCAGAAGGAAACACTATCTGGGACGTATGATTGTTGCTATGATTGGACTCATTTTTCAGCCACTGTATCAATTTGTCTAATATATCAAATATGTCTAATCTTATCAAATATGATATCCTTTCAGTCTGATAATATATCCAAAGTATACAAGACAAAGTCTTACCATCCACCTTTCTAAGGAATGGTTGTACTTCTTCCAAAATAGTCTGTGGTATATTTGATTTTCAATATTCACTATTCTTCAACACTATACTTAAAAGTAGCAATTTAACTTTGATCCTTTATTTATTGGTTTATATATATATGTATATTGTCCAGCTTTCACATGCATATGAGGCTACAGACAATTCCATGACCGAGGTCAGGAATAGGAAGTGACATCATTGCTTTCTACTGTTATTAGAAGTAAATTACTATTGTGCATACAGGCACAGACACACAGACATGCAACAGTACATTTGGTTAGACTATAGGATTCATAACCCAAACCTGCTTCTGTGCACTTGACTGACTGATAGCACCTTGACAGAACAGGGCAGGACTGCTTCTTAGGTTTTCCAAGTTTGTAAATCTTTCAGGAAGCAGGGTGTGGTATATTTTTCTCTCAAGGATCTAGTAGATTCAAACTGTCAAACTTGGTTAGCAGCCCTTTTGTTTAACTGGTTAGAAATAAGCAACAAGTCTTAAAGTAAATAAGTTATTACTCTTATCAAATATTGATTAAGTGCCTAATATATATTCCCAAGGTGCCCTGCTCGCACTGTGCATTAATTATTGGGTTGCTAATTGCAAGGTCAGTGGTTCAAATTCATCAGCTATTATACAGTAGAAACAGGAAGCTGTCAGCTGCTATAAAGATTTACAGGCTTAGATACTCTACTTTGTTCAATTGGGTCTCTGTGAATCAGAATCAACTTGATTGCAGTGAGTTTGGTTTTTGGTTACTATATGCTTTGCTATATTCAATCTAGAGCAGGAAACGAAAACATTCCATAAACTCTCTGTCTATGACGGTTTCTTTGGAAAGAGCATCTTTGGTAAAGTGGGAGTAGAAAATATTCATTAGAATGTTTTATTAAATAATAACTGAATTAAATATTTGACAACAATGCAAATTGAGTTATGTAGAATAACTAAAGAGTGAAGTAAGAGTCAAGGGGTAAATATGTACTTGCAAGGTTACACCTTAATTGCATTGGTTAAGAAGAGAGATATAAGAAGCTAAACAGAAAAATGAGAGAGTTTTTGAGTAGCTTAGATATTGTTGGAGATAACGTTGAGTGGAAATTGCAATTAATATTGAATTTGTTGGATGATGAAATCATTTAAATATGATTTTATCAAAGTGTGCCTATATAAAACATTAATATCATACAAAATATGTTCTCCACTTTCAATACAATTACAATTGAAATAAATAGCAGTATATTAAAATCTTTAATTATTTGGACTAAAATAGCATACTTTTAAATAATTCCAAGGGGAATTAGAAAGCAGTTTTACAAGAATTAAGATATTTAAAGTCGGCATGTCAAATTTCATGGATAAATACAAGTATAAATTAAAAAACAATTTATAAATGCTTTTATTATAATTGAGAAAGATGTACAACAATAATTTAACATTCCAAGTTTGGAAGGAAAGAAAAGACTAACAAATTAAACTAAAAGATGTAGAAGGAAGATACTACTAAGAGAAAACAAAACAATCAAGGAAATATAAAAATAGATGATAAAAATTATGATACAAAATATTAATTATATTTTTCAAAATAAACTGTTTGCTCTTTATTAAGTGTTATAAAATTTTCACATTATTGGATAGAACACTTACTGTACACATATTTTACTAGTCTTTTATCTAGGTATATACATTTTAAATTAAAATTTTGGACAAAGAAAAGCTTGATAGTTATGGAAAAGCCTGAGGATAAGGGAACGAAAAAGAGATGAGAAATGGGAGTAAATAAATTAATTAATATGAGATACACACACATACCCAAACTCCAAAGACTACAGACATAAAGATACAGCAGTTCTATTTCACATAGGGGCACCATAAGTTTGAAGAAAAAAATAATATATGAGGTAAAAGTCAGTTTCTTTTAAATTTCTCAGTGAAAGAGTATTAAAGGTCAATATGCACACGAAATAGTTGTTTTCAGTAATCATGGAAATACCAATAAAAACCATCATGCACTGCCCCTACATACTCACTGGCATGGTTAATATTAAAACTATAAACAGCCTGGTATTGGCAAGGACATCAAACTCCTGAAGCTCTCATTGCTGGAGGGGGTATAGAATTTAGGAAGCATTCTGGACATTTGTTTGTCAGGAGCTTATAAAGTTAAAACAATATACATTATATGACCCAACATTTCTACATCTAATTATTTAAGAGAATTGGAAATATATATCCACAAGACTTGTCTACAAATGTTTAGAAGAGTTTGTAAAAGTAATCCACATCCAACCAATACTTGCAGGATAGTTATCCAGTAGAATACTACTTAACAATGGAAATACCTAATTATTGATGCCTGCACCAACATAAAGAATCACAGACACATCTGAAGAAAAGTAGTGAGGCAGAAAAACTGTCTACTCTAAATTCACTATATAAATTATGGAACAAGTAAAATTAACTTACTGTTATAGGAATCAGATCAGTATTGTTTGGCGGGGAGATTGAAATCATTTGAATGCAAACCATGCAGGAATTTTAATGTATGTTAGAAATGTGCTATATATTAATGGCAATAGTAGTTATGGATATTTTTTGTCGAAACTCATGGCACATTAATGCCAATTATACTTTAGTAACAACATTTAAAACACAAATTCTTGGTACAATATTTTACTTTATATCAAGGAAATCAGCAAGTCATCATTAACAACATTTTTTTTAATGTTGGGTCTTTTACAATTCATTTGATTGGATAATTTCAGATGATTGTGACCCTTGTTTCATATGACATTTTCTCAATTAATTCTATTTTTTAACCTGTACAAAATTTGGTAAAGTAGATTATATTTTTATAAAAACATGTCCTTCGGTTCTAACAATATGTATAAAGGAAACTTCACATAAAAAACCCATTTCTTATTCTTTTATGTGGCGAATGAGTTTTAGTTAGGTTTATTTAAAAACTATAAAACTGACAAAAATAGAATATTCTTATCTGTCTTTAATTTTCCCCTCCTCATCAGTATATATTATACAATTAGTTTCAATTTTAAGCGGTAGAGATTAGGGGCAAGTAAGAATTGAATCTGTGACTGTAGACCTGAATGTGCACACCTTGGTATGTGCATATTTAACTTAAAAGACTTTGACTGTTTGGGGCCCATTTAAACCTTGTCTAGCCTTTAATCCGCCACTTGTCTGTCAGGTTGGATTTTGAGGGGACACTGTGGGGGTTAGTGTAATACCGTGAGGCAGAAAGCTATGTCCCTGGTAAACCCACTGTCATAACGTCCATTCTGACTCATAGTGACCTCACAGAGAAAAGTCGAATTTCCCATTTGTTGTTCTGAGACTTTACATCTTTATGGGAAAACACGGAGTCATCTTTTCTTGCAGAGCTGCTGGTGGGGTAGAACTCTTGACTCTGTGGTTTGCAGTTCAATGCGGAGTTATGCAACCAGGGCTGAAAGTTGGACGTTAAATACGAAAGATGAGTCAATGCTGAATTTGAATTATGGTGCTGGCAAAGAAATGATGAAGTAAAAGAGAAAATTTAAAGGGAAAGCTTGAGAAAACAGAGTATTATGATACAAGCCCCACAGAAATAATGTGCTTAGCACATCTCCAGCTGAAAGAATTGAAGAAAAAATCCAAGCCTAAAGATGCAATATTGAAAGTCTATTGGAAAAATAGTGAACAAGGCAAGAATCACTGAAAAATGACAGAAGGAATAGATAGATTAATTGTATCAAAAAGAACTGCTCAACCTTCAACCATTCCAGGAGGTAACATATGATCAAAATCCAATGATCCTAAAGGAAGATGCCCAAGTTACTCTGAAGCCAAAAAAGAAAGCTCCAGGAACTGATGGAATATCAACTGAAATGTTTCCACAAGGTGGTAAAATCCTGGGTACATTCACTCAGCTGTGTCAAGACATTTGGAAGATAATCACTGCTGCCAACTAACTGGAAGAGATGCCTGTCTGTACCAATTCCAAAGAAAGTTGACCCAACAGAATTTGAAAGTTATACCACAAACAATTAATATCACATTCAAGTACATTTTTGCTGAAGAGCATTCCAAAATGGTTGCAGCATCACCTTGACCGAGAACTCCCAGAAATTCAACCTGTGCTCCAAGAGGACCTGTTACCAGGGGCATCATTGTTGCCATCAAATTGATTTTAACTGAAAGCAGAGAGCACCAGAAAGATAACCCCTTATGTTTTACTTATTAAGGAAAAAGTGGATCATAGAAAACTACAGATAATGTTGAGAAAAAATGGTAATTTCAGAACACTTCATTGTGCTCATGTGGAAATTGTACTTGGATGAAGAGGCAGTTGTTGAAGCAGAACAAGGGAATACTGAGTGGTTTGAAATCAAGAAAGGTATGCAGTCAGCACTGAATCCTCTCACCGTACTTACTGAATCTGTACACTGAGCAAATAGTAGGAGACGTTAAAGCCTCTGGGGGGAACAAATGCTACATCAGCGTCAGAGGAAACCTTATTAACAGCCTGTGAATGTAGATGACACAATCTTGCTTGCTGAAAATGTAGAGGACTGAAGGACTTGATCAGGGATTGCAGCCTGCAGTATGGATTAAAATGCCATGTAAGGCAAACCAAAAGGTTAATGTGATAAATCCATGGTAAGGAGAGAAAAGATCAAATTGGTCAAAGGTTTCATTTTGCTTTGATGTACAGTCAAGGCTCATGTAAGCAGCCATCAAGAAACTAAGCTCTTTAAAGCCCATTGGAAATCATTTAGGGATACGACCACTTTGCAGTATTGAAGAGCAACAATTCCATGTCAACTTGATAAAAGAATTAAGGGATGGAATCTAGCCTGTCAATCAGGTCACAGTCTGATGATCCCTCCTTGTGGGCATGGCTTTCTCATGAAGATTCTCATGAGGATTCCTCACTCTTGATTCTACTGTCAAAAGAGGTCTCTTGCTGCACGTCACCCCCACACCCCTGACTTTGCTGTTGACAAGCTACATGGAGCCACACTGATGGCATCTTTTGCCATTGGATCCACAGGACTTTCCACCCACCGGCCTGTGATATCTTCCTGCATTTGGGATTATTGCATGTGCTGCCTGAGTCTAAGGAGGAATTCATGGGCTACTATCAGACTTATGGACTAATATTGCATTTATGGACTTGATCTGGACTGGGCTGGGGTATTTAATTGATGCATAATTACTTCTTGATATAAACTTCTCTCTTACACGTAAATGAGTGTCTCTGGAGTTGTGTCTGTAGTCTACCCGGTCTCACACAAAACTGTTCTCTGCATGCATTTCCAATGATCCAAGCTTCTATATGTAGCACCAAGCCAGGTGCTGTGGCAGACAGCAAGGAACAGATCACCTGGAGGGAAAACTTTGATTCGGAAGCACAATCCCTTTCTCTGTAACTCTTTTTCACCATTTCTTTCATCATTGTTTTTCTACTTTCTGCTATTGAAAATAAAGCAAATGAGCTGATTATTTCATTATGATGAATTATACAAACATAAGTAGACTGTCTCTTATTTGCAATAAAATTGATAAACTATTTAACTAAAGAGAGGATTTGTCAATGTTACAAAGATTAAATGTCTCTCCTGTCAAAAGGGAAAACATGTGGCAGAGCACTTCCTTCTGATAAAGACGTTTATTCCCCAAATCGCAGGAATGCTGCCAAGGACACTGAGAGTGGATGCTACTTTGGTGACTTCATCGAGCTTGGAACTAACCATGGTACAGGTCTGCCAATAGTAAGTTCACTCACCGTTGCCTGGCCTGACAGATGCATTAAATTGAAAGATATTCCTGCCTGGTTATTTGGAAGACTTTCTTCTCACCCCATTATATGCTCTGAACTTTATGTTGTGCCATTGTGATAAATAAAAGGAATCACAGGGTAAACAGCCGGCCTTTAGCTCAACAATTTAAACCGTTTCCCACTCCATTGTAGCCCTAGATGTATTTCCTAACTATAAAGTGGGAATAAAAACCATTACAGAGTAGACACATTCAATAATGTCTAGTAAAAATGGCTAAACCCCTACATAACCCATTACCTTGACTGTGGTTTCTATCTTTCTTCATCTTTATATTTATTTCCAAGACAACCGTAAAGTGGCTAGTGCCCCACTTTTTTGTTTTGCTCTTTAAAGTTTCAGAATTCTAAAACTGTTACACATGCCAAGTGTCTTAGCGGTTTTACACCTAGCCTCCACTTTCACCAGGGCTCTGTTCATAACTCATTATTTTATCATTACTATACTTCAATATTTATTACTGGCTTTTGCACAGCAAATACAACAATGAATAAAAATGAAAGTCTTTGCCCTCAAATGACTTAAATCATAATAGAAAATTTATATTTAAAAAACAAGAATAAAATGTATACATATTAGCCTGACTATACCAGGTCTAAGAAATAGCCACTCATGCTAAGCTCCACATCAGCAAACTGAAATTTAAGTACTGCATTTCTGTTCAAGAAGTACGTGTTATATGATTCTGTATATCTTGTACTACCTAAACATTATTTACATAAATATGTTACCCTAGTACTTTATATCACACATTTCAATGTTGACTCTTTTTCTGTCTAACTTAGGTTTATATAGTGCTTTGTCTTCATCATGGTGCCTGTGAATCAGAATCAACTTGATGTTGAAATTGAGGTTTGGTTTCCAACAGCAGACCCTGCCTAGATGACATCAAGTTTCAAAAACAACCCCTCATTTTTTGGTTTGGCAAAAAACTATCTTTAGTGAAGGAAGAAGTAACTTTGTCTTGCTTGGAAACAGCCTTTGTTGGGACAGTTATCCCAGCCCAGAAATAAAATAGAGAATTGTGTCTACCTTACAAATCTGGCTAGACCAGAGGATGTACACTGGTAGATGGCAAATGGAAACACAGGGAATCCAGGACAGATGACTCCTTCAGGACCAGTGGTGAGAGTGGCGATGCCTGAAGGGTAGAGGGAATGTGGGGTGGAAATGGGGAACCGATTACAAGAATCTACGTATGGCCTCCTCCCTGGGGGATGGACAGCAGGGAAGAGAGGGGGGGAGACGTCGGACAGTGTAACATATGACAAAATAATAATAATTTATGAATGATGAAGGGTTGATCAGGTAGGAGGGAGGGGGGAGGGAAGGGGGAAAATAAGGAGCCGATAATAAGGGCACAAGTAGAAGGCAAATGTTTTGAGAATGATGATGGCAACAAATGTACAAATGTGCTGATACAATGGATGGATGGATGGATGGATTGTGATAAGAATTGTATGAGCGCCCATTAAAATGATTTTTAAAAAACTGTGTGCCCCTCACCAGAGAAGCGTGCAAACGAGTGAGGCTGCATTAGCAGCTACCTGCATCCCACCCTGTCGTCTTCCTGGCCGTGTACCCCCCCACCCCCAGCCATTTGAAGCTTCCTTTTGAGCAGAACATTGCTTCAGGGATATGAGAGGGTTGGTGCTGACTCTGATGGAAAGCCTCGTGGGACCAAGGCAGTGTGTGCCTAGCCTCACAGCATCCTGCTGCGTGTGTGGTTAACCTCAGAGACCTGTGTTCGTGCAGGAAATGACCCCTCTCCACTACTGGCTATGGGATCCACCCATGCTCAGGCAGTGACATTCCTGGTACAACCCTACTCTGACATTCCTTGCCAATTTCTGGTGCAATATACCTAGGAACAGATTAGTTACCAAAAATTCTATCACTCAGACCCTGCCACAAACTTCCCCAAAACAAACATAGAATCTCAATAGTTTGTTCATTGATTATTAAGCTACTATTAATTTGATCATGCCTTCTTGATTCTAGCATATACATTTTTTATACAAATGTGATCAAAAGTAACATTTTCAGCATGAATGAGACCAAAATTCACTTCTGGAAATGTCACAAATTATGCTTTGTGTATATTCCATTTACTTGGACATAATATTTGTAATAATGCTAACTTACTAGTTATTGTTAATGTATGGCTTCCCCAGAAACAGAAATCTAAACTATTAGGACATGCTTGCTTACCTTAGCTAGTTATTAAAATCTCCTTTAATGCCAACTAAGGAATGATAGCTGGCTGGTTTCACTGTGTTTTTCCCTCTTAATCCTACTTGGTACCAGTTTTTTGAGCTCTCTGCTCCCCAGTTAATAAGCCCCAAATATAGCTTATGAGTTTGCACTCAAATTTAATCTAGTGTAAATTTTCTTTTGAAAAATGAATACATACATAAACAAACAAGTGAAGTTTCTGACCGTGCTTATCACAAAACAGAGACTTGGATGGATTAAAGGTATATTGTGTTATGAAGGGGTCTTTTAGAAAAAAATATTAATTAAAGTGGTGGTACCAAAAGACAGGAAAGGGGAAAAGGCCAACAATGTAACTCAATGTATCTAAAAAGGATATGAAGAGTTGTGACTACCAACGACATGCTATCCGGACCATAGGAAACGCACAGGAAACGCTATTAGATCAATGAGGGCGAGATTCTGAACCAACGTGGTCTCTGGTCCGTGTGTCTGCTTGCATTCCATTGTTTTCCATTTTCCTCCTCCTGTCTGCTTCAGTGCCGCATTGAAGTCCTAAGCCGTACTGTCTCCTTTGCTTTGCTTCCTCTGAGAAGAGGAGCTAAAGGCCGAACTCCAGTACATGCGATTCTGGGTTTGTTTGCAGCCAGACTACAAATGTTATTAATTAATGAAGCCCTGCTGGAGTAATACAGGGTCCAAGCCAATATGAATGGTGTTGTTATACGAAGAAGAGAAGAGACACATGCACTGGGGGGAAACAGAACACAGCTATGTGACTATTGTGGCAGAGACTGGAAAGATACATCTGGATACACAGGAGCCCAAAGGTTTCCAGGAACCTCCAGAACCTCTCAAGAGGAAAAAGAGCTGTTCAGGTAGAACCTGATTTCAGAACTTGATCATTGAGAACCATGAGAAAATAAATGGCAACGGTTTCAATTCAACTGTTTTGCGGTGCACTGTAAGGTAGTTCTGGAAAGTAAGTTCGATTCGATTAGATAAATGAGCACAGAGGACTTTTTTCTTTCCAGATAGGAAAGAAGTGTCTTTCTAGAATTATCCTTTGACATATGGGATACTTTTAATTTTCATAATTGACTGTAGCAGAATCTGATATATTAATTGTTATGGATTGTCTGTAACATGGGATTGTCTTTAAGAACTACACTATTTCACTTCATAGCACTTATGTATAATAAAATTCACTCTAATTTGGGGCATATCCTATTGGTCAAGCTTCATGACTGCTGCTATCAGTAACCACCTAAAACCCAGAAGGCAGATTTATTATTACAGTAGATGTACCTCTAAAACAAGAATTCAGTCAAGTCTCAATAAGAAACTTATCATGCAAAAACAGAAAGCTAGCAGATAAATTTATTTTTATGTTTCTCTCTGAGTATGCTTTTGGTCACTCACCACAGATTGTCTTTCAGGTGAGCTAGTCTACACAGAAGTAAAAATATGTCTGATTTACAACTCCAAGGATGGCCTCTTGCAGTGCCACGTGCACTGATGATTGTTATACATAATTTTAATATGCCCTCTTCTTAGAGCTCTTACTGACGAAGATTTTCAGATCCTAGCCCTGGTTTAAATTACCACAAAGCATCTCCATGTTCTTGCTCTTCTTTTTACTATATAGGAGGTGATAGCCCATTGGTGTTTTTTTCCCAATTGGATAGAATGATTGAAAGTACAATCTGTTAAATAGTCTTTACTAATTTCAAGTCTTGTCTCCCAAGCAAAATATTTCCAGGTACAAGAGATTCAATCTGAGAAAAATCTATCTATAGCACTGGGTTGGCTTGCTTGTTGCTTGGATGCTGGAAGCTAGGTGGCCAGTGTTTCTAGGACTAGCAGGGTCAGCGCTGTTGAACAGGTTTCAGTGGAGATTCCAGACTCAACCAACCAAATTGAAGGAATAGGTTGTCAACTTCTGAGGCATTAGCTACAGAAAACCTTATGAATGGCAATAGAACTTTGTCTGATAGAGTACTGGAAGATGAGCTGTCAGAGGTTCAGGCTGGAATCAGAAGAAGAAGTGGGACAAAGGATATATCATTGTTGATGTCAGATGGATCTTGACTAAAAGCAGAGAATACCAGAAAATGTGCGCTTGTGTTTCATTGAGTATGCCAGGGCATTTCACATTATGGTCAGCCTTGATAAGAATGGGAACTCCAGAACACTTCATTGTACTTGTACAGAACCAGTATGTGGCTCAAGAGGCAGTTGTGTGAGCAGAACAAGGGACTACTGAAGGGTTGAAAATCAAGGAAAGCACGCTCCCATGTTCTTTCCTCTCACCACAGTTCTTCCGTCAGAGAAGCTGCACTATATGAAGATGAATGTAATGCAGGGAGTCTAACTAACAAGCTGTAATGTGCAGATGACACAGTATTGCTTGCTAAAGTGAGCAGAACTTGCTTTAATTGATGATGGAGATCAACAATTGCAATCTTTCGTATGGATTACAGTTCAATGTAAAGTCAAATAAAAGCTTCACAACTGGACCAATAAGTAATATCATGATAAGTGAAGCAACTATTGATATTGTCAGGAATTTTGTCCTGCTTGGCTCCACCACCAACGATCCTGGAAGCAGAAGTCAAAAGATCACATTATACTTTGCATCCAACTCACAGTTTTTGGACATGTTCTCAGAGAGACCATTGGAGAAGTACCTCTTGCTTGGTCAAGTGCTGGGGGGCAGTGAAGGAGAAAGGCCCACCACAAGATGGCTTGATATGGTGGCTGCAACAATGGGCTCATACCCAAGCAAGGTTGTAAAGATTGCAAAGGACTGGGCAGTGTTTCATTCTGCCTTACATAGAGTGCCTATGACGTAGAGCCAACCCAATGGCAATAACAACAACATGAACCACAGTCAACGCTCACTAAACAATATGCTTGGTAAAGAGAATCATAAAAAATGAGACAAGTCTGCAAGGAGATAGATTGACATAGATTGTGAAACAATAGTGAAATGGTGAAAGTGTCAGAAGCCTGGCCCATATTTTGTTCTTTTGGCTTTAGGATCATCATGAGTTAGAACTACTAACTTAAAGGCAACTAAGAAGAAGTTTACTTAATTGTGATTATTTCAATGTTGTCTGCTATTCTTTTTCTACTACCCAATTGTTTGTGAGTCTCTTTATTCATTGACCAGCTTTCACATGCATATGAGAGGACTGACAATCACCATGGCTTGGCCCAGCACTTGTTAGTCCTTAGAGTACTGCCTATTGTATTTGGCACTTTAAAGTGGTCTTTTACAGTAGATTTACCCTATGTAATACATCGTTAGATTTTTCACTATTGCTACCACGACCATTGATTGTGTGTCCAAGTAATAGAAATCCTTTAAAACTTTGATCTACTTTCCATTTATCATGATGCTCTATATCTGTCAAATTATGATACTTTTGGCTTTCTTTACATTGTGTTATAATCTCTACGAAAAGCCTAGATCTTCAGAAAGCACTTCACATCTTCCTCGCCTCTGCACACAAACTTATGTGACCTTCATGTTACAGATTGTTGAGGAAGCTTTATTCCAATCCTGTTGCCGATCTTCTGCATGTAAAGAACTTTGAACTGAAGACTATTTTGGGAAGTCACCACAGACAGGTACACTGTTATTGTGGATGGAGGTTTCCAAGACAAAGATAATTTCCATCCAATAATCTGTGACTCATTTGCTTAATGTTATTGATGGCTACTCCACAATGCAACTTTCATCATCTCACCTCTACCTTTTTGCGCCCCATTTCCATTCCTCCTCCGTTCCTAACTCTCCTGGCCTTCTGTACTTTGTCCCGAGGCAAGCGCTTCCCTTCTGATCTCATAGGATTGGCTGTTCAACGGAGTGATATAGTCCAAGCTTTATTGTGTGCCTTATTAACGTGCATTTTGTTTGGCTGAAAATTGAGCTACGCGGGTGAGATCAAGTCAATGAGTAAAGTGTCACTAAGGATCGTAATCTCCCAGATTCCGCCAGCCTCTCTCCAATCAAGCAGCATGGTCTTTCTTATTACTATCAGTGTTGAGTCACATTTCTCTCCTAGGATGCCAAGGACCAATAGGATCCTTACTGAGTGCTTGGCGTGGTCGCTGGGCACCATAGAATTCAACGTGTAGGTAAGCTGATGATTTTGTAAAATAAAGGTAATAATTAATTCTAGAAATTCATATTAGAAAAATAAAAATAAATTTAAAAAATGTGAAAAAGCACAAATTCCAATTCATTATATTTTTACTTACATTCTATAAGAAGTTTATAAAATGCTTATCATTAGTATCAAAACTTAGCCCTTTATGAATGGGTTATATTTCATGGGAGCCACTAGTGTCTAAATCCCAAGTTGTGAGACATTTTCTGTACTTTTGAAAGCATAATCCATGGTATTGTCTCACTATAATTTCCAAAAATAAATACTTTGTGGGTAGAAAAATCCTATATTTTTTACTTTCACTTCAGAGAATCCTTATATTAACATTTTAAAGACTAATAATTCCCCAATTAAAAAGAAAAAATTAGTCTTAATTTACTGAGAAACATATTTCTAATACATTGATATGGCAAGACACAAGAATCCTAGTGTTGCTGGAGAATGAGAGTCAATTGCTGTCATTCAGGATAGTTAGTGTGACAAAGTTGCAATGACTAGTGATTTAGCTTACCGTTGGTTCCCAAAATGAGCTGAGATCTCATGATCGTCTACTTACGAAGCGATGTCTTTGACTGATATGTAATCTTGTTTGATGTGTGTTTGTGTATAAAGTCACTTTACTGAACTTGTTGTCATTCCGACGTGCCATCCAGCAGGATCCAACTCATGACCCCCTGATTCACAACAGACGGGAAAACGGCCTGGTCCCGAGACAGCTTCACAATTGTTTCCGTGCCTGAACCCAGGGTTGTAGTCACCGTGTCAATCTCTCTCACTGTGGCCTTTCCTCCTTTTTGTTGGCCCTCTCCTTCACCAAGCATGATGGTCTCCTCATGACTCGTCATGACTGGTCTCCCCTCACAACATGTCGAAAGTATGTGAGAAGAATTCACTGCCCCCTAAGAAAATCTCCTTCCTTCTTCACCCATGGTGACCATTGGTCAAGTTTGGTTTCTTTTTTTTTTAATAGTAGTCTTGATATAAAACTCACATGTTACACACTTTCATAGTTAAGTCACTTTTAAAATGAGTTGCATGCACACCATCACAATCAGTTCTAATGTCCCCTCTTGCCTTCACTGTGTGCTCCACAAATCCCCTCCCCCTCCCCCCAATAAACCATTGCATAAGTTATTGGCTCTATGCATTCACTCCTTCTGTGCTTTATGAAATTGGAAACCCAACGAAGACATAGAAAACAAAAATAAAACATAGCACCAAAAAGACAATAATAATAACATAAAGATAAAAATTAAGTATAAGGAGAAAGAAAAGACACTGTCAATATTTAAAAAGTCAGAAAAGAAATTACTGTCATGGAACAAGTGAAAAATACCTGAACCTAGAGCAAATTCAGGTTGGGTCAAGAAGAAGGTCACCTGACCAAATATAATATGCCTTGAGTTGATCCACCATAATGGAGCTTATAGTCATCACTGTCTGACAGCACCGCTTCTCGGTCCTTGGTCTGTGGCTAGAGGGGATGAGCAGGAGGCTGGACTTGACCGGATACTCTGAAGATGGTTTGCAGTCCCACTGTCCTCCAGAGCCTTCCGCAAATGGGATGTTCACAACTTAAACTTTGATACTTTCCCCGGCACCATATTTGGTTATGTGTTGCCATCATGGGTCACACAGGCTCCTGCGTTTCTTCCATGTGGACTCAGTAGACACCTCACCTAATGGCGTCCTCATATTTATTTGGGATGAAAATTAAAATGTGCCTATATCTTTAACTTTCACAATCTTCAAACACTTGTAACATATTTAAGAAACAATATAAAGTAAATGAACATATGTAATGAATTCCAACTATTGTAGTTTATACATTACTATAGGGATAAAATATGCAACTTTCAAATTATCTACAGTAGTAAAATTTAGTGATTTATAATGTTATAAATCATTTTATGTTTGGTGAATATAGATAAATAAGTTTTGAATAATGTTAAAAAACAGCATTATGTGCCTTTGAGGGTTAATATAATTAGAGCAGTTATTTTATTGTTTTCTAAAAAAACCACTTCTGATAATATTAATAATCAGAAAATTAATAGTAACTCGGGGAAATATGCTAGATGATTGTTAATTACATAAATGAGATTAAAATGTGAAGGCACCATAATGTTATATTACAAAATGACATGATTTGAAACAATATCATTATAGCCACAGGGAAACAACACTGTGAAATATTATGCTCCATTGATTTTATTCCAAATGATCCACATGTCTTCTGATCAGAGGGTTTGTATTAATACAAAGAATCACATTTCTTGTCTTCAATTTCTATTGTGTACATCAAAGGATTCCCACCCTCATTTCCAGGAAGTGAGTCTCCTTGGGGGAAACTTACACAACCTGTGTGGGTAATCCAGTAAAGAAACAATAGAAAAGTGTTGATATACACACTAGGAACAATAATCTAGTTGAATTAAAATGAAAAGATAACAGACTCTTCCTCAAAATGAGCTAAACTCAAATAAATTGGCAAAGTAATTTTTAGTTACTTATTTACAGTTAATCTAAAGAAATAGCTTTCCAACACGCTTTGGGGGATCCTTTCTCACATAAGAGTATATGCTAATTCTAAAAAGTCTGTTCACAGAGCCGCATTAAACAAAATGTGTTGTTTAATATACTACCAGTAAATAGATAAAATTGACCTATATCTTTTCACTCACATCTATAAACTTTAGGATCCTGCTTTCTAGGACATGAATAGAGAAACTTGTCATATGGGTTCTGTGAAAAGTAGACAGCACAAAATAATGTTTGCATGTTAGAGGTAAGAAATCTGAGATCTTTAAAATATTAGGTAGAAATTTCAAGGTCTCTTGACACGCCTTAGTTTTTAGCGTAACATTGTTCTCAGTTAACAAAACTTGCTACCACTTGTCTATCAGTTTGTTCCGGGGTCCACCAATATGTGAATTTTCCTATTTTCAACCTTACCAGAGCAAAGAAAAATGTGATCGGTGCCATTGAGTTTCTTGCAAGTCTAAAAAAGTAAAAATCATTAGAAATAAAAGCAGATGACACAAAGCTTATGAATTTTGTATTGTATACTAATCAAATGATTAATAATTCACCAAATAAATTCGATCGTGCCATATTGACTTTTGGTAATATTTTAATTCTTGGCACTTTATTACTTATCAATATTGATATTACATTGCTTATATGTAAATATTATATCAAAATTATAGGAGAGTGATTTCATCATTTGTAATAATTAATAATATGCAGAGGAAATGCTTGGGGGCCATTAGAGGGGGAGTACTTTGGGTGGTATGCACCAGGTGAACCACATGGAGTAGGGCTTCTGAATGCATTCTGGGGACCCTGGCCTGCCACCGAGGTGTGCTGGGACACTGAATCGTGGACCTTCAAGGCGCACAGCATGCTCCAGAGGCTGTACCAGTGAGATCCCTTGTGGAAACTCCACTGGGGGAACTGGACTCTCCCTCAGAGACACGTAGAACTTAAGGACTTAAATCAGAAAATGCATGGTATTTGAGATTGCAGAAGATTGGTGAGCTGTTAGTAGGCAGACAAACAAGGTCTTGCTGCATCAATGCCCTTGACGTTGTACTAAGATCTGTGTTCTTGAACAAACCTGCAGCAGTCATTCTGCTTTATTTGTCCATATAAGGGTGTATCTCAGAGGTGCTATGTAATCTGGTGGTTACCTCTTGAAGTTGTGATATATGTTGTTCTTTTTTCAATTGATGAACCTATAGGGACAGCAAATCGAACGAGGATTTCCAGGAGAGAGGTGGAGGAGAGCGGGGAGGCAATGTCAGAGAACCCAGGAAGAAATAGTGTGTTTGGGAACATTATGGCAGGAATGGTACAATTCTGCTTGATATGACTGAACGGTGCAATGACATGCCATTGTATTATGTCCAAGTAATAGTGAGTATTAACAACAACAACAACAACATAAATCCAGGAATGATTGCTGGGCTTAAACAAAAGCCTAGCTCCAATTTAAAAACAATTAGTTCTTGCTTCATGGCCCTGCTCAATACCTTCAGGAAGGGAACATGGAGGAGATGGCATTAAAGCAAAATGTGGCAAAGGAATTAGCTTGTGGCTTCATATGTGATAAAATAGTGTCTGGGTCTTAAAGGCTTCTCTCCAAACAAGTGAGATGTCCACTAAGTCTGCATGGAAGAAGCACACCATTGTCAGTCAGCTCCGGATTGTGAAGCACATAATCCAACATTGAAGGAGGGATTAGTATCAGAGACTGGTGTGCGGAAGGCTATGGATGACAGCAGGAGCCCAAGATACATCTGTGGAACTACATGGAAAAGAAGCCTCCGGTGAAGCCCCTCTCTCCATAGTGGAGGGAGAGAAGGAAAGAGCTTACTACACAGAGTGCAGTAGAGAGACGCGTACAGATCAAAGGCACACAGTTGACTTCAACAGTTAAAAGTCTGTCAGCAGATCCTCCCTATGATGCATGCTGGACCTTATCTTGTTTCCAAAATGCTCTGTATCTTTGGTTTGTATTGTTTTGTTGGTATTTCATTTGTACATATTAGGATGTATCTCAGAAGCCACATTCTTGATGTTGTGTTATATATTTTTTTAATTTTGGGTATATGGAACCAATATTGATGGACCTATGGAGATAGCAACTAGAATAAGGGACTCAGGTGGGGGTACAGTGGTGGTGCTGGCATGAAGGGAAGATGATGTCAAGGTGTGCGTGTAGAAAAGGAATGTTTGGCAACTGATTGTGGTAGCAAATGTACAATTCTGCTGGATGTGATTGAATTGTAGAATGATATGATATATGTATGATTCCCTATTAATAATAATAGATAGCATAAAAAAGAATAAACAAAAATAGAAAACAGTGACCCAGGTATTTATAATTAGCCAAGAAAGGTCTTCTAGTGTCATAAGACAAACACTTTATTTTATTTAAAATTTATAATAAAATAAAAGCCCAAGGATAAGATTAGAACAAAGTAATGTAAAGATTTTACTCTGCATTGGTGATTCTGTCATTCTGGAAACTCAATTATTTAACATTTTTTTATAGGCATTAACAATCTTCATATATACTGTTCATCTACCAAACTCTATTTGATTGTTCACTTTACTATATATACATTATGTGATTCATGCTAAATATGAGTTTTGTAATTAAATAATATACTTTGAGCTTCTTAAAATTTAAGTATGATCTACAGTTATATTTTGTGAACCTTATGTTGTTTCAATATCCCATAATATTTATTTTATGTTTTTTTAATCTGGTACAGTTGCTTATTTAGCTACTGACATTTAATATCATAAATATGCTTTCTTTTTCATGTGCCTCTAAAGCTCTTTGATATATTTAATGCAAAGCTGGCTAATTTTTAGCAATATACATTATAGTATCTTTATGTTCACACCTGTAAAGTTTCTTCTTACAGCTGCAATTCTGTAAGTGTCTTTTACAAATCTTGTTTTAGAAAGAACATACTATATTTAGCAGATACCTTAATGCCTTCAATACAATTGTTCTATTACTCTTATGATCAGTACAGTTCACTTCTCAGTCACTTGCTTAGTGTTTTTCAATCTTCGAGTGACCATTGTAGTTTTAGGAGGCCAAGAGAGCAGGGTATTTCTAAATGACTACAGTTTCTATTGTAGCAAAGGAATATCCTCTCAGGGGATTATAAAGGCTGTAATTTCATGTTGGGGTTCCTGTGACTAAACTGCTCGAGATTTCTCCTACAATTTATGACATTACATGCACCCTTGAAGGAATTACGGTCTTATAATTCCCCTTGAGATATAGCCTTCTTCTTTATGTTATCTGTGTTTATGTCCAATAAAAACATTCTACAACTGGCACTTGATGGAAGCACAGATTGTGTGGTTAGCTCTTCACTGATTGTTAGCAATTTAAAAGACAAGTGCATTTTGACAAAAATGCCCTTCTTCAGCAGTTTACTCACACTATCTCTGCAAAATGTGTTCTACCTTCTGCAGACACCTCGGAGTTCTTACTATGCCACTAAGATCTCTAGGTTTTAATTAAATGGTATCACTACATAGTAATTTAAAGAAAAGGTACTTTTATAAGTACTTATTCAGTGGAAATATGTTGTACAATGAAAATATGTTCCTTTTGAAATCATGTACAATGTGTGTAGGTGCAGATGAAAAGATATGATAAATAAATAATAATACATATAGATCAATCTAAAGTTGATTTTAGTTGCTAATGGATTCTAGCGCTATGTGTTAGTTATATTAATGTTTTATCTGTACCACAAAACTATGATATAATCATTTTGGATACTTAAATAAAGCAATATGCTAATATAAACCTAGAGTTTTTCAATATCAATGTTATTGACATTTTGACTGAATGATTGTTTTGTGGTATTGTGGGAGGTCATTTTGTGTGTAGGGGGGGCGGGGGGGAGTTTAACAGTCACTGGGACTTCTCTCTATTAGATTCCAGTAAAAAAAAAACAACCTACTGTCAGTCGTTTTCAACTTGATAGTGACCCTATGCAATACAGTAGACCGACCATGTGAGTTTCTGATACTATGATTTGGGAGTAAAAAGGCTCATCTTTCTGGTACACTCAAAATGTAGCAACCAAAAACCACTGTTATATTGTTAGGTGCCGTCTAGTCGGTTGCCATCCATAGCAAGTCTATGCACCACAGAAGAAACATGGTGCAGTCCTGGGTCATTCTCATGACTCATGTTTGAGCCCACTGAGGCAGCCATTGCTGCCAAGCCATGTCCTGGAGGACCTTCCCCTTTGGGGCTGACCTTTACTGTTACCAAGCATATATTTTCCAAGGAATTGGTCTCTAATAATCAGAAGTTCAATATATGTGAAACTAAATTTTGTTACCGCCTTCTAAGGAACATTCTTGGATGTATTTTCTGATATAGATGTATGCACACTTCTGGAAGTCCAAGGTATTTTCAACATTCTTTGGCAATACTCTGATTTTAATGCATCAATTCTGTGATGGTCTTCCTTATTCATTGTTCAAGTTTCACATGTATTTGCGGCAATTAAAAAGATCGTGGTTTGGGTCTTGCACACCTTAGTCCTCAAAGTGACACCCCCACTCTTGCTCACTTTAAAGAGGTCTCATAAGGCTCATTTGTCTAATGTGGCAAGTCATCTGGTTTCTTAGCTGCTATCTGGGAACATTAATTGTGGACATCACTCTATATATTGTTAAATGTTTTTATGGAGAAAAAGAAATGCCTCTGGAACTGAACTCAGCTAGCTGTTTGAATAACAAACACTTTTAGGTCAAAAGGGCAGCATTTACTCAAGAAAAATTAACCGGAGTGTTAGGAAACAAAAGAAGAAAGGAAATAGTAAACACAGTCATGTCCATGGTGGTACATTGTGAGGCTTGCAAAGGAAGAGTTGAAGTGAAATGTCTGCAAATGGTTAAACGTAACATTGTGATCTGCTCTGTAAAATGTCACCCAATTCACCTAAGAAAATAGATAAAAATTAATGCATTGAATGTTGTGAGATATCATCCGGTTGGTTCCAAGCCAGTGAGACCCTATGCACAAAAGAACAACCCACTGCCCATTCTGACAGCATCCTCACAATTGTCACTATGTCTTTGCTGTTACTTTGCTGGTATCGCAGTCATTGTGTCAATCTGTCTCCTTGAGGATCTTCTTTTCTGCTGCCCCTCCTCTGTACCAAGGATGCTGTCCTTCTCCAGGGACTGATCTCTCCTGACAATATGTCCTCAGTGTGTAAAACAAAGCCATCCTGGCCTCAAAAGAGCATCCTGACTGTACTTAGTCCTTTAAGCAGTTCATATTATTTTCAACATTCTTCTCCAGCTCCCCCGTTAAAATGAATTGATTCTTCTTCTATTTTCCTTATCCAATGTCCAGTGTTTCAAGCTATGCATAAGGTTTTCAGAGGTTGTTTCCTCTAGATGAGGCAGCTAATTCATTCCTCATGGTCTGTTCTTAGTCTGGAAACTTAGCGGAAACCTGTTCACTTTGGATGACCCTACTGGCATCTAAATTCCAGTGGCCTAGTTTCTAATATCACGGCAACACACAAGCCACCACAGCACAACAAACCGACAGACAATTAGCATTCATCTCTTATTTCAACTGTGGAAATAAATCTCCTGAGAGAGTCTACTTTTAAATTGATATCAGATATGATGATGAAAATATGCTTATCGTAGTCATACAATAAAATGTGAATCTGAGTTACTGGTGCATTGGTAGGCATTATTGGAAGACGTAGATGTAGAGCGTATGCTAACCTGGGACTTAAAGTCTACCGTGTCTGATAGGTCAAACATACAGACAAGGACAAGGACATAGATGGCATTACTTCAGAGGATCTAAAGTACAGTTTACCTCCCAGAGGATTGTGCGCAATTCTAGTCCTGTGTGTGGGACAACAAATCCTTTAGTGAAGCTTGATGCTCTCTGCATGTCAGTCCAAGTAACTAGGACACTTCTTGGTTTTCTTTCATATTAAATATAAATATACTTGCTTTAAAGGTAAAAAGTTTTAAATGTGTTCAAAAGTACATGTATGTTTACATGAATTTCAAAATGATATTGTTATGTTCTCGTGCAGCTAAAATGATTGTAATTTTGCACCATGGTTCAGTCTTTTTATTTTGTTTCATAAATTTTAATACATTGTGAGAAACTTCAGAATGACTATGCTTTTAATTAACTGATTTTCTTTATGTATATCTTTTAATTTTTTTATAAAGAGGAGATTATGAAATATCTGATGACACAAGAAAGGTTTATGTGAGCCATATCTATATTTCTATGTGTCTGCGTTACAGACGCATACATACATGCATGTAGAGAAGCATAATTTTAGCACAGGATTAATCATTTACATTTTTGCTCTGCTATTGAACTGTCCAGATCCTTAAAAATGTTACTGGGGCCTATGGTTGCTTATAGTCTTGTATTTTGTCATATATCTATTAATATTTCATATAATCATGTGGATCGATAGAATGTAGTTTTTACATTTCTAAAGGAGTTATTCTTTTTTAAAAAATCTTCAAATGAGCCAATTTGGATTTAGCTTCAGCACTGATAATTAAATGTGTTTTATTTGTAAGATGGCTTAATATTATGATACCCAAGTGGTTATGTGTAAACTGAAATGAATACAATATTCTTACAGTGATTGGCTGTCTGTTAGATACTTGCTTATTTCATTCCCCATCAACCTTCTTTCAATCACCATCTTGTTACTAAATGTGTATTATGTGCAAAAAATTCTGTGTTATACTTTTGCGCAACTGAATAGTACAAAATATTTGAATTACCGCTTTCAGTAGTTCGATTAGGGAGAATTTTCTCGATGCTGATATATTCAGAATTCCTTACTTCTTTCTATTCCTAACATCATCTAGATTTTATTTTGTGTGTGTGGAACATCACCTCCATCACTAAGTAGAAACTTTATAATAGGAAAGGATCTTCACCTTCATTGATCCAATAAAACTTAAAGCATAGAACTTTTACTTTGTTTTTGTATGAATATTTTCTTTATTTATATCATGAATTAATATAAAGTTGAATATGTAAAACTATTGTCATTCACATCCGCTCTCTTGCAAGACAACCACTATTTACAATCCTGCTACAAGGAATTGGAAACCACATTGCCTCCCAATTCCCTTAGAGAATGCCATCTTCCCTAAGTGGGAAGACAGAGAGGAATTTTGACCATTTAAATTCTGAGTCCCGATTTATCTCTCTTATTGTTGTTATTGTTGCTGTGCACTGTGAAATACGCACCCACACATTGGGTAAAAATGCCCACGCATGAGAATTTCAATCAGATGTTAATAAACCGTTAGCACTTTCACTCTAACTTTCCCTCTCAGTCGCAACTGGAAACGCGATTAGTTAGAAAATTGTTGGAAAGCATCTTTTGATACTGTGAAACACAGAGAACAAAGACCTATAATGGAGTCTTAATCTCTCTATATTTCTAAGTTGTATGCATAAACCATACAATACCTGATGCTTTTAGTCACTTATTTAAAACGCAGCTTCATGTTTAATATTGAAGGGGGTTGAAAGGAGGTAGCATTGACTGCCAAAAAAATACATAAATCTGCCTTGGAGAAGGTAGGCCAAAATGTTTGAGGATGGCGAGATTTCGTCTTGCATAATTGGGACATATTATCAGGAGATTCGTCCCTGGAAAGGCCCTCATACACGATGCAGTGGAAGGACGGCAAACGAGGAAGACTCCGAAGGAGCCACATTCACAGAGTGGCCACAATCGACCTCAGAACCCTTGCGAGACGGCGCCAGACCATGCAGGGCTTCGTTTGTCTTACACAAGGTGACTGTGAGTTGAAGCCACCGTAATGTCACCATGCCTAACAACAACGTTGCACAGGTTAATCCATGTTGTCGCACGTCCCAGAACTGTAATGCTTGTCATGGTTGAGTATTACGTCAGTGTTTGTTGACACCACATTTTGTTAATCCATTCATTTGTTGATGGACATTTAGGTCATTTCCACGTTTTAGGGAACTCACTAGACAACTTCATGGACATTATCTTGGACACTTGCAATTTAATGACCCCTGAGTATGTTTTAATAATACCCATTGGAACCTGGGTTACATGCTGCACTGCCAACTGAAAGGTCTGTTGTTCAAATTTGCCAGCTGTCCCACAGGAGAAAGGTAAGCTTGCGCTTGGAAGCATTTACAGCCTCAGCGGGGTGGGGGTGGGGGGAACTACGGGGAAGTTCTGTCTGTTCTGTCGGGTCTCAATGAGTCAGAATCCACTGGACAGCAGTGGGTTTGTGTTTCCACTTTGGGCATGTGTTTCAGTTGACTCGTTGACTTGATGCTGAATTCCTGTTTCATGGTTCTCATTTCAGATCTCTGGATTAGGGCCTACCTCCTTTGACTGGGTTGGCTCTTACTGGGTGTAAATCCTATGTTTGTATTTCATGACATTTAACTGGGCTACAGCTATGATGAATGAAATTGTGTCTGAAGTAAAATATAGGAGATTTATAACTTTCCCTTACCTATTGTTTTGGCTCCTAATAGTCAGTTTCTTAAATATCAATATTGAGATACATTTTTCTATATTATATTGGGAATAATGCTGAACGCCCAGCCTTAAATCTTATCCCATATTCTAACATCATATTAAGAATACTGAATATGACCTATGAGAGGGTTTTAATGGCTATGTCTTAGAAGTATAGTTGAATCCTTTCTCTCTTCTTCATATCTTCAAGTGGAATATTGAGTGGAAACTCTTAGTGACCACCAAATCACTGTTTGAAACATTATTTTCATGTTGATAATACTTTCAGTACCTTCATGTTATCTGCACTGAACTTTAGAAATAAAATGATCATCTGGTACACTAATTTAGTCATATGCAATTGTATATTACATTGACATTATTCAATTCATATCTCAGTAGATATACTCTTCACATGTCTGTAAGCTCAATTGTTGATCAAAATCTACCTCTCTTTGAACTACCTTCAATGTAACTTTGATAACACAGAATGGTCAAATATTTTCTTTACCCATTTAACAAAAATTGCATATATACTTTATATAGCAAACACATGAAAGCTTATACTTTTTCAAAACCATCTATAAAAATCTTTTGACTCTAGCAATAATATCTTTACTGCTTCTGAAACTATTTTCTAGTTCTGTAATATATCCTTGATATAGCTCCATAGAGTTTTGCTCAAAATATTTCCAAAACTTTTTAACAGTAAGTTTTGATTCAAAGCTGCAGAGTAACCAATTTTCCTGTTTATATACACTGTCATTTCACATCAATAAAGAAATCTGTTAATATAATCAATTTTGTTCCCATTATTGTAATGCATAATGATCAATAAAAAACCTTCCTCAATGCCATAAATAAATAAATATATATGTATATATATGTATGTATATATGTATGTATATATATGTATATATATGTGTATATATGTATGTATATATGTATGTATATATATATAAAACCGAACTCCTCAAAGAGGAATACTATAGACATTCAAGTGTATCCTAATAAATTCAAGATCTCCATTAAAATGGTTTTTGAGTCAGCATCCTTGTAAATTAATTAAGACACAGGTGATTACTGACAGTAAACACTGGAAAGGCATTATAGTTCACATGTTTTTGTTGTTTCTTCTGAAGAACATTTTAAGCAGCTTTTCTTTTCAATACTCCACCAAATATTTTCTTCTTGTCTGTGGCAGTTACATATTCTACTGTCAACTTGAGGAAGGGGTGGAGTCGAGCCTGTCAATCAGGTCATTGCCAATGAAGCCTCAATGTGGACATGGCTTTCTCCTGGGGATTCTTGGGAACTCCGCCTTCCTCCCTTGAGGCAGGACACACTTTCTGCTTTGTCTTCTTGCTGAAAAGCCACATGAAGCTTTGCTGATGGAGCCAGCCCCCTGGTGCTAGAGAAGCCATGTGGAGACCCACACCAGTGCTGAGATGCTTCCACTGCCACTGGATCCACAAAACTTTCCACCCACTGGCCTGTGATCTTTCTGCACCCTCCATTATTGCATGTGTTGCATGAATCTGAAGATAAATTTATAGACTTTTATTTGGCATATAGGCTAATATTGGACATATGGCTTGAACTGGACTGGGATGGGGTGTTTTCTTAATATACAATTCCTCTTTATATAAAGCTCTTTCTTATACACATATGAGTCTCCCTGGATTTGTTTCTCTAGTCAACCAAGACTAATCTATGGTCAGTGTCAGCAAACCATCAAAAAAACTAATTAGCCTGCAAGAGATTCGATTTGACTCCTAAGGACCTAATGTATGCCAGGTTTAGTGTTATTCCCCGCCCCCAATCAATATCAGTTATATCTTAAACTTCTTTGTTCCTCATCTTCTACCAATCTCTAAATATTGCATTGTACAAGTCGGAGGTCATAAAATAATCCAACACATATTTTATGGAGTTTGATAATCTTAGCCATGCCTAGGTCTCTGAATACTATTATAATCTCACACTGGCATCTAGGAGAATAACTCCAACTTTCCTCAAAATCCCGCAAAGACTTAAATGAATGCAGCAATTGCTTTCATCATGATAGCAGATCAAAACCTTTTCCTCTTCACTCTTAATTTCAACTTGACCATTTCAGCTCAAACATATCCAGTGTAGTGAACCTCTCAGCCCTTCCCTTATGTATTTCACCTGTTCCCTGAAATTGTAGTTATGTCTTATATAATTTTAGTAGGATAAGTAACAAAAAGTATTGCTGTTAAATTTCCAGTTCCTACACACACGGGTTTATTCTAAAGAAAGTATGTTCAAATGTGCATCTGTGATCTGCAGAGCCACAGAAATGTTCTCTCACTAACACAGTGGTCTTGGACTCATTCGAGTGCCTTCTAACACAAACAAATGCAAGGCGCACTCAAAACTGCTACTTCTGGAGGAGTGCCCGTGGACTGCAATGCGCAAGGCAGACAAGTCAGGGCAGAAGGTGCCAGTGACTGATTCTTTGGACCCTCAAGCATAACGGTCAGATTGGTTTAGGAGGACAGAGAACCACCATGGGTGCTTTGGATGAAGAAGTTTTAAGAAAATAGAATACTACATTGGTAAGAAAAAAGCCATGAATGTTGTGCTGAGGATGCACCCCCTGATCCCCCGCGCCCCTCCGCCCCATAAAAATAACTTCCTTATTTTTCAGGGATAGCTATGGCTGACCACTAAGAAGAATTTAACTGGAAACCCTTGCTATATCCACTGACAGCCCTGATGGTGCCCCTGTAGATTTTTATGGTTAGTGTTAGGAAGAACACTTCAAAGGCACATGACATCAACAATCTCTCCAGGAGGACCAGCCCGCTCATTGCTGCAGAGCTGTACGTAGCACAGGGCAGAATTGGGAGCATGAGGGATGAAGACATGGATGTGGAGCTTCCCCGCCCCCCCACCCCCCTGCCCAGGGTGTAGATCTAGGTGGAGGCCATGTGGAGTACGAATACTTCACATGCTTATATTTTTGTTGAACAAAGGTTGGGCAATACTCTTTCATTTGTTGTTTTCAGGTGCCCTCAAAGTTCTGCCTCACAAAGACATCATGGCACTTGGTCAGACACTACTATTATCCTATATTATTATACAAATAGCCAATAAAATAATAAAATTTTACTTGAAATCTTAAAATTCCCTCTGAATCAGTCATATTGACCTGTATCCTGTTTAAAATGTGAAATGTACTGGCCAAGGATCTCCTCACTCTAACTGATTGCTCCATGTCTGGAATCTAGGAAGACAGTACCTGACTCCCAGTATGGATTCAATTTATATTTGTTTGATGAATGATGAAATAAACAGTCCCATATTTTAATATGTGTCTATCTTCAGTAGACAAATAGGCAAAGAAGTTCCTTGAAAGAGGGGAAAAAAGATTGATGTCAATGTTTGGTACATAAAAAAATCTGATTGAAATATGAAAATAAAATGATATAATGATAGGAAGTCAGAAGAAAGCATAAGGAAAAATACTTTTTTATAAGAAGATAAATGGGATTTCAGAAGAAGAAGTAGAAAATGATGCCAGGAAGAGAAAATAGCACATAGTAAAGGCATATTATAAAAGAATATGGATTTTTGAGAACAATTAAGTTACCTAGGAGGCTTTAAAAATTGTAATACTAACTGATGTTTCCATGTAACTAGCTTCCTGCTGGAAGAACTCTGGCAGCATCGTGGGCTGCGTCCCAGTGGGCTGCTCCCCGCAAGGTCAGCATTTGGAAATTAGAAGACACCCTGTGGGAGAAGGGCCTCTCTACTGCACTCGAAGAGTTACAGTCTCTGAATTCCAGCTGACCATAGCTGAAGGACTCAAACAGCCTTGCTGTAGGACAGAGCTGTTCGTAGATGCAACATGGCAGATGCAATTTGGTTCAATGATACCTGCTCATTTTATCTCTCTTTGGACCCTTTTAAAACATGTTCTAATCTTTAATAGGCCGTCCTTTTCTTGAGTGTCCTCTACCCCGTCTGATGGTCTCTCGTGTGCGTGTGTGTTTCCAGTGTTTGAGACCAGGGAGCATAAAACTACACAGACAGCCCCGAGGAGGGGTGTGGAGGGCCCGGGGGACAGAGGTAGCTGAAGGGAAATGGGGAACTAAAGACAAATGTAACATGGAAGAAAATGCCCTGGAACTGGTTGTAGACATGACTGTACCAGTCTTATTGACACTGAACTTGGCAAGTATATGTGAACCCTACATCTGTATAGCAACAATTTTTTAAAAGAGTGATTGTTTCAGAAACCTACCAGGGCAGTTCTTCCCTCTCCTATGAGGTTGACATGAGTCTGAATTGGCACAGTGTCAGTGAGTATGTTGACTGAAAGCTTCCCATTCATAGTGATACTTTTAAGTTCATGAGCTCATTCATAGCTGTCTACCTTAACTTCCATAATATTCCTTTAGATTTACTTCCCACTGTCCATTTGCTTTAAACTCCAATCTCAACCTACATTGCATGACGTTGTCAGACTAAACAGTCTAAGTGGAGTTTGTAGTCATCCACTTTCCTAATCTGAAAATTTCCAGGTAACAGCATTCCAACCCTTCCAATGCCTTCACCGCAAAGCGACTCTCCAGGAGCTCTCGAGGAGCTTTCATTGCATGCCTACCTCTCCCTCTTCCTTTTCTTGCACTGCGCACAGCACACGAGTCCATCTTTGCGCATTTCTGGCTATGTCCAGATGGAGTCTCTGTGTTTTTTTGCATGCAGGATATTTTGACCATCTCTGCAATCGACACAACTACTGCTGAGCTATTCAGGCCAAAATAACTCGTCTAACTTCACTCTTCCAAATAGGCAAGTGATTGTTTATAACTTAAACTGTAAATTTTGTAAAGCATTGTTAGGTGTTCCTAGGTTTATCTAGGCTCATTACTTTATTGTATACAGCTTATCATTTCTCAGCTGACCTTTCATTAAAAATGTATAGGGATCTTGAAGTACTTGCATACTCACTTTCAAAATTGAAAACAAAGCAATAGCATCATACATAAGCACAAAACCACAGACTGGACTAAGAAGCTGTTGGAGAGGAGAAAAAAGAATGGAGAAGAAAATAATTAGAAACTTTCCCCTCAAGGTCTTGCTATACGCTACCCTCCCCAGTCAGTGCTCCCCCTCACAGAACTCATGCAAGCTCTCTTGATTAGGTAGGTACTCTAATGACCCCCCACTTTTTAAGAGGAAAATAAAACTCTAAGTGATTGTGTAATAGACAGAATGAATCACAGTTCCGAATAAGACTAATTTCTATCTACCTTCAAAGCCTGTTCACTTATCCAAAACACTGAAAATATTACCCAGATCTCAAACTGAGAATCAGATATTTTAATACCGTATTGCTGCTCATAGTGGAATATAATCTTGAGGTCCAGTCTCCTGCATGGCAGTATTGAATGCCTTTCCACTATAGTCTGCTGACTTCTTTTTTATATTTCTCAGTGCTCTGCTGTTGGTATTGCTTTAAAAAAAACAAAGTAAAATGACAGTGCTGCTCATCTGGATTCAGTGCAACATGCATCGACTAACTTGCAAAAGTTTTTGTCACCTAAGAAATTCAATTGTCTCTTAGAACAATAGCAGGGGTCTAGAGAGTATATGTTTTTCTCCAATACTAGATTTTATGTTTAGTATAGATATTAAGTGTCCTACACAATCTATGGCATATTTGATTATTATTGAACAAACATCTGTTATGCCTTTGCCTTGAGTAATGACAGTTGATATTGAAAATACGTCAGCTTTTTTACTGTCCCCATGAGAAGAATTCTTAAGTAACTTACTGATACTGTCAATAACTTTAGACTGCTTCTTCCTTATGACTGCAAGTTCCATAATCAGCTCTGGCGATTTCAATACTGATAACATTCTGGGGAGTCAATATACCTCTGAGGAGCGAGTGCTCGTAGGCAGGAGGTCACACACACAAACAGACTCGCCCTGTGACAGACACTAGGAGACAGGGCAGGCTGGTTTAACTTGTCGCTAGTGTGCTCCCCCTGATTCTATTTTCAGGCACTTAAGTGGCTGAAAAGGTGCAACAAGCCATGCTCACCTCTGAATCTGTCACAGGCTTGGTTCAGGCCCCCAGTGGCTTCGAAAGCAGAGGAACTGCCAGTGAGGCCCCGCAGTGATCGCTCTGCGGTTTGCTCTTCAACATTTTCCAGAAGCAGTGTGGGCAAAGCAAGCAGGGCTTCCTGCCATCCCGTCAATACTCTAAAGAGCTCTGTGCCCCAGAGTTACTGCTTCCGTCACCATGGCTTGTGGGTATAAGCAAGAGAGAATCCTTGAAAATGTGCACTTCTCTCCATTTATCACGATAATGTCTACTGGTCCAGTTGTGAGGCTGTTGGCCTTTTTTTCATTTGGTTGCCATCCATAATGAAGGGCACAATCCTCAATCTTCATCAGCAAGGGCTTCAAACGTTCCTCAGTTTCAGCGAGCAAGATGTGTCATCTGAATATTGTAGATTTTCATAAATTTTCATAAAATTTCTTCTTTATATAATCCAGCTTCTCTAATGACTTGCTTAGCATACAACTAGCCTGAGTATGGTGAGACTATGAAGCCCTGACACACCTTTCCTGATTTTAAACCAGGCAGTTTTCCCTGGTTCTGTTCACACGACTGCCTCTTGATTCATGAACAAGGTCCTCGTGAGCACACCGAAGGATCTGGAATTCCCATTATTTTCAATATTACACAAAGTTTCTTAGGGTCTACATAGTTGAATGCCTTTGCGTAGTCAATGAAACACAAGTAAACGCATTTCTGGTATTCTCTTCTTTGAGCCAAGATCCATCTGATTTTAGCAGTGATATCCCTTGTTCCACGTCCTCTTCTGAATCTGGTCTAAACTCACAGTTCTGTCAATATACTTCTGCAACCATTGTTCAATTACCTTAAACGGAGGTGTGTGTGTGTATATATATATATGTATGTATACATACACGTACATATATTGCAGGAACATTTGTTCATATATGTATATGTATAGATTTATATATATATATGAAATAACTTCATATCAGGAATTGTATCAAGAAGGCTTCCAGTCCAGTTCATCTCAAGTCCATGGGCATGAAGCTAGCCTGGCCCTCTTCAGAATCACATAGCTGCAGGCTGATGATTGATAAAGGTGAAACCAGAAGCAGGAGGAACGCAAGCTGGTGGGTACAGTATTGGTGCAAAGTAACATGGATCTAATGTTGGTTGGAGCATGGCCAGACACCAACAGCTTCCGTATGGGACCCCCTTCTGGAGATAGACACAGAACCCATCCAAGTAGGATGGTGAAGGACTGAGAAACAATATCCGCAGTGTCTCGCTTATAAAACATGCCAAACCCACAAGGACACATCAGGCTGTGATGCAATTTATAGATTGTACCCCACCACTATATTCATGCACTTTCAAGTTGGCACAGAGCAGAACCACCACAATTGCCTTCTTTAGATTTGAAGAGAAGAAAATGAAGAGCATGCCAGAGACTTGTAGGTCACACGGTAGGAGTAGGTAAGAGGTAGCAGGACTCAAATCTACATGGTCTGAATCCTAAGCTGCACGATGCCACTACACTAGGTGGTATTATTGTTTCTTCATGAAGCCTTATCAAATCAAATTACAGTGAGTTCTGAATTTCCAGAGGAACCCCAGCTTCACATCTATCATCTACAGTGTTTACCTACATGTTCACCTATGTGTTTTATTATATAGATTTGCTTTTATTACATTTTCAACTTCTAGTGCTAACAGATTAAACAAATGTGAAATAAAAATGCCTCAGTTGAAATCTGAATTCATATAATAAACACCACATTGTTGATATGCAATATTTGACACATAATTATAAATTATAAAGCATTAGTAGTTTATCTGAAAGTGAAAAATTTTTAAAAACATTTTATTAGGGGCTCATACAACTCTTATCACAATCCACACATATACATACATCAATTGTATAAACCACATCTGTACATTCTTTGCCCTAATCACTCTCAAAGCATTTGCTCTCCACTTAAGCCCTCCACATCATGTCCTCGTTTTTTTTCCCCCTCCTTCCCCGCTCTCCCCTCCCTCATGAGTCCGTGATAATCCACAGATTGTTATTTTGTCATATCTTGCCCTATCCGGAGTCCTCCTTCCCCCCTTCTCTGCCGTCCATCTCCCTAGGAGGAGGTCACATGTGGATCCTTGTAATCAGTTTCCCCTTTCTAACCCACTCACCCTCCACTCTCCCAGCTTCGCCCCTCACACCCCTGGTCCTGAAGGTATCAGCCACCCTGGATTCCCTGTGCCTCCAACTCCCACATGCACCAGTGCACAACCTCTGCCCTATCCAGTCCTGCAAGGTAGAATTCGGATCATGGTAGTTGGGGGAGGAAGCATCTAGGATCTGGGGGAAAGCTGTGGTCTTCATCGGTGCTACATCACACCCTGACTGACCTATCTCCTCTCCTAAACCCCTCTATGAGGGGATCTCCAGTGGTCGACATTTGGGCCTCGGGTCTCCACACTGCACTTCCCCCTTCATTCACTATGGTATATATATATATATATATATATAGATAGATAGATAGATAGATAGATAGATAGATAGATAGATAGATAGATAGATAGATAGATAGATGTAGATATATAGATATATATGGTATATATATATATCTATATATATATACTTTTTTTTGCATGATGCCTTATAACTGGTCCCTTTGGCACCTCGTGATCGCACCGGCTGGTGTGCTTCTTCCATGTGGGCTTTATTACTTCTGAGCTAGATAGCCGCTTGTTCACCTTCAAGCCTTTAAGACCCCAGACACTATCTCTTTCGATAGCCGGGCACCATCAGCTTTCTTCGCCACATTTGCTTTTGCACCCGTTTGTTTTTGGCGATCGTATCATGGAGGTGTGCAGCCAATGATATGATTTTTTGTTCTTCGATGCCTGATAACTGATCCCTTCGGGACCACGCGATCACACAGTTTGGTGTTTTCTTCCATGTGGGCTTTGTTGCTTCTGGGCTAGATGGCCGCTTGTTTATCTTCAAGCCTTTAAGACCCCAGTCACTATCTCTTTTGATAGCCGGGCCCCATCAGCTTTCTTCACCACATTTACTTGTTCACCCACTTTGGCAGTGTAATACTAAGGTGGCAGAAGGACCTTGGGCCTCTACTCAAGCACTCCCTCAATACATGAATACTTTCTTTTATTAAATTTGTACTCTATGATGCTTACTCTCCCCACACAACTGCTGAAAGTAAAATTTTACTGGATATCTTATGTTTATCTGGAAGTGTTATCTGTCCTTTATTTTCTTTTAAGTAATCATACTTTTCCATCAAATATATAAAAAAGTAATGCTTTGTCACAAAAGTTGCTTTAATTTTCACATCTTGTATGATATCAGTTCTAGGCTGTGATCTGTTACAATTTAAAAGATGCGAAAATTCAAAGAGGGGTCATTTGGTAAATCATGACTGACTCTTTACTGATTTTCTTACAGCACCCTAGGACTTCTCCAAAATTATATTTTTCTTTGCTTTTTTTAGAGAATGAATATGGATTCAATAGATAGATAGTTGTGCAAAAAAATCCAAGAAAATAAATGCATTAAAATGTAGCATCGAGGTGTATTGATTTATATTGAGAACTACGTGGCTACTCACTTTCAGTAAGAAACATTTTCTGTACCTTGAAGGAAATGGGGAGACAGGAATGCGATAAAAATGAAAAGGTAGTCTCCTCCTTAGAATTTCATTTTATTCATATGCAAAATAAGTTTACAATTCCAACCTGAAGAATATTTAAGAATTGATAGCAATAACTAAAAAGAATAGCTAGAGTAGAGCAATGATTTTATTATTTAATTAACTAATATTCATTAAATAAAAAATGACGATTTGGAGAATTTATTTGTAAATGTGGATTGAGTAACAGAAACTAGATAATTATGCTACAATAAAAATTGTTGCTCTAAAGAATTTAATTTGTTTGATAGATATTCTTGCTTCATAGTTAGAGTCCTTTCTTAAATATTGGCTTAAATAGCACAAATCTAGTGTTTTTGATGTTTTGGAGTTTGTAAATCCCACAGTTATTGCCATATTAGAATCAAGATGTTGACAGAATCATCGACAATGGTGCAGTAAGTTATGAGTCATGGCTCTACCAGTCAAGTCTTCGTAACTCTCTTCAAATGACTACATGGCAATACAGTGTGTTCAGTGAACGAGACATGAAGAGGGGATTTATAAAACTTGCCATCATACTGAATATAAAATAAATAATCTGAAAAGCAAGAATAGAGGACATCATAAAGAAGAGCCAAGAGTGGATCACATCCTCTTGACCTTGAGATTACTGTGCATTGAACTTCCTTGGTCCAGGAGAGAGCTGTGACACTGGAGGAGCATTAAAGGAACGGCTGCAGCAATGGTAGCAGAACCAAGAACCAGACATTCAGACAGGGTCAAGCTTCCTGGACCACAAATGGAGTAAAACTGAAAGCTTCCAAACCTTAATTTTCACTATGGGAGCATTAATCAGGGAGCATTTAATCGGGGAGTTTGCTTTGCTGACCCTTGTAATCAAACCCAGCCTGGAGCTCAGTGTCATGGAGGAGTTGTACACCTTTTAGGCATTTATCAGCAGTGCTAAAAAAACAACAACAAAAAAAAACCCTTTGTAACACTGCTCAAGGAGTAAAGAGAGTGAAGGAGTTGTGTGCATGGGGGCCAAGGACCAGGGTGAGGCGTGCCCACAAGCATGACTGACTGGAAAAAGCAAATCCTGTGAATTTCTGATCCTGAATACATTTCAATTTTCCTAACGAACCCCATAATCACGAGTATGGTCTGTGACTCCTGTGTGGCCATGGCAATGAACTATCTAACCTGGTAGAGAAGCAGAGTATCACGGGAGGGATGATTGGTGTCGATTGGTAAAGAAGGTTGAAGGGTAGAGACAAATATGATCTCCACCTCATATGAATTGGACTTGGACTAATGAGTTTGATTTGTCTTTCCCCCTAAAGAGTCCTAGGAGGTCAGATGCTGTCCCACCGTCAGAGTTAGAGCTGAAGACTTTTTCTTGACTTTTACTTCTTGCTAGTGATTACCCGATTTCTTGACTTTTAGAACATTCTTTCATCTTGAAAATCAACCACCTGTGCTGGTTTCAAAAGTCATTTGTCCTTTTGATTTTTTCCCTATGCTTCCCTCTATCATTTTCCAACAATGTTGTAAGTGCATTATGCCTCCTTTTATAATCCAGAAAAATCTCCTTATTTTAAGGTCAACAAATTATTAATTTATAGGATTTGCTAATGTAATCCCTTCTTGTACTGTAACCCAACCTGCTCATAGTATCAGGATGTGACCTCCTGGTGAGGACATTGTTCTGCATTTCATACCCTTCTTTGTAATTAATTTTATAGAGTGCCTTTCCAATTCACTATATACCTCATCATGAGTTTTCCCTGGTATATTGTTTTTAATTTCCTTGAGGTACTTAGTATCAATAAATATGTCTGCAAAATAAGAGATTTATTTAGTTCAAATTAACAAAACCCACACCCACTGCCATAGAGATGGTTCCATTCATAGGAAACATGGAAAAAGTAGAATAAGAACTTCTCCTTAAAGCAGTGGTTCTCAACCTGTGGGTCGCGACCCCTTTGGGGGACAAATGACCCTTTCACAGGGATTGCCCGTTTCACAGCAGTAACAAAATTGCAGTTGTGCAGTAGCAACAAAAATAATTTTATGGTTGCGGAGCGGGGTCACCACAACATGAGGAGCTGTTTTAAAAGGCTGCAGCATTAGGAAGGTTGAGAACCACTGCCTTAGAGTTTCAATGCTGTAAATCACTAGGGGAGTTTATAGCCTCATCTTCCTCATGAAGAGCAGCTGATAGGTTTGAATCACTGACTGGGCTGTTAGCAGTACAATGATTAACCCCATAGCACAATTAGCACTTATCTATTGGAGAATTGCTATTCATGCACTAGAAAAATATTTTACAGCACGCATGTTGATATCAATTTTCTTGCAATATTTTAGGTACTATGAACAGAGCAGTGACGGCACCGCAATGTTCATGAAAATTTCATGTGATGAAATCAGAATATGAGCATACAGATCAATAAGAATGATAATTTTTGATAATAGTAAGTATTCTGAAGGAAATAACATACAGTAATAGAACAGGCAATTTATCTAAAAAGAAACTGAATTTAAGGTAAGCCCCCAAATGATGTACCCATACCAAGATTTTAGAGAAAAATATCTTTAGTCTGCTGAGGAGGTGAAACAACTGGGCAAAAGGGATATCTATCTATCAATCATCTATCATGTGTCCATCTATCTATGAGATAGCTCATATCTGTGTGTGTATGTGTGTGTGTGAGTGTGTGTGTGTGTGTGTGTGTGTGAGAGAGAGAGAGAGAGAGAGAGAGAGAGAGAAAGAGAGAGAAAGAAAGAAAGAAAACAAAGAAAGAGATTGAGAGACAGAAGGATTGCTGGTGTATCTGAAATGGAATAAGAAAAGCAAACAATAATGGGAAATGATCTGAGAGTAGTAAGCAGGAAAGATCACAAAGGAAGCGTCTGCTTCATAGATCATGAGCAAGAGCATGTCTTTTAATCTCATTGCAGTAGCAATATTCTGAAGTAGCAAGATAGATGCATTCTTAAAAGAGCACATTATCTGTTTTGTGAAAAAAGATTCTAACAATGGAAATCTCTTGTAGCAGGATAGGGCAGGTTCATGGTAACTTAGATTAGGTTTGTAGCAGTGAAGACAATGAGAATGATCCAACTTGTTGTATATTGAAATAAGACTATTTGTTGCTCTTGAAATAAGACAAATTTGAAAGAACTGCCTGTGTGTGATAGAAAACCAGAATCTTTCAGAAATGGGCAGATATTGGTTATTTCCGCTGGCAAGGAGACGGGTGTATAGGCTCTTGGAAGAGCTTCACAAGCATCTGTGATGTCAGCTCTTGGAAACTCAGTTATACCTAGTCCGGGATCCTGGTGGCGCAGTCAGGTAGGTGTTGATCTGCTAACCTCACGTTTGGCAGTGCAAACTCACAAGCTGCTATAAGGAAGAAAGATAAAATCTGTATGCTCTTTTTAAAGATTTTAAGTCATGAGACCCTTACGTTTGGTGAAAATATGTCAGAATTAGATAATAGGGCAAATTTCAATTCTGTAAAATCTCACAAAGGGTGACTCATTACAAAGTGTCTCCTTTGCTGCTGTGGAAAACAGTTTGAGCACTCTTCAAAAAGTTAAACAGAGAGCTGCCATGTGGCCCAGTAAACCCCCCCCCTCCTCTGGTTTATGTCTAAGATAATTGAAAGCAGTCATTCACTTGTATCCGAAAGCTGTCCAGTGGACTCTGACCCAGGGAGACCCCTTGTGTATCAGGTAAAACTGTGCACCTTACTGCTCTTCATGGCTTTATATTTTGGGAGCAAATGTCAAGCCTGTCTTCCAACACAGCTCTGTGTTGAAGAGAAGCACCCAGTTTTCCATTAGCAGCTAAACACATTTGCCATTTCCATTAACCAGGGTCTCCACAAGGGACGCAAACACCAGACCAATTACAAGGGTGGCACATAACTGAGCAGTGTTTCTTGCTGTTGTCTATAATGTTGCTGTAATTCAGAAGCACTCAATGGCACCTAACAACACATAGCACCCAGAGTTCTGTCACGGTTGTTAGCAGTTGTCATCGAGTTTAACTCAAAGCCACCCATGTGGCAGAGGAGCTCTGTCCCCTAAGCTTTTCTTGATTCTAAACATTCCAGAAGCAGAACGTGATGCTTTTCTCCTTTCCAGTCACTGGTGGGGTGTGACGTGTCAACTCTTTATCTAGCAGCTGACAGCTTTATGATTTAGGTCACTAGGGTTCCTTCCTAGCATTTTCAAAGTCAAATCTCAGCCTTATACCCCTGACTGCAGCATTTGCCCCTCGTCCCAATTGGGAGAGTCTCTCTACTTAAGAGTTGTGTCTTCTTCTACATAGCACAGCAGTTGTGCTGATTGTATTAAATATGGCACCTGCATGAGTGTGGAAACGTAAAAGTTAAAGAACGCTATCACAACATACCTTAGTGAATACCCTTTAAAAATAATGTACAATAGTGTTTACTTATTCTGCCTACACCTCTATTCTTTTCTTTCAAATGATAGCAAGAAATAAAAAGAAAGGATTGTTGTTGTACTACTAATAAAAACAGCAGTTTTAGAAGTCAAGGTCACAAATGAACTAATACAATGCTTTGAACTTGCTACTGCCAGAAGGAAGAAAGAGATTTTTTTTCCCGTAGCAAATTAAGAAATATTTCAGCTATCTAAAATGCTGGACATACCTGTGGATTTCTTGCATCATCTTTATATTTTATGATTTCTTGTACATAGATTTGATTTTTTATTCAATTTTTTCTTGGTAGTTATGTCACAACATTTAATTTTTTTAGATGAACTCATTTTTAAATGCTTAAAAACCATGTTTCTGCATGTCTCAAATTTAAATGGAAAGCAACTATTATCGTTGGGTTGCGGATGCCAATTCTTTATCTCTCATCACTGGCAGGCACCATAATTCAATCTCTGTAGCCTGTTGCTGTTCGTAAACCAACAAGCTCTGGTGCTTTATGTCATCAGCAGAAAACCCGAAAGTGAATTATAACCTTGCATTCAATCTCTATGTTCTGCACAGAAATAGCCAGTTTTTCAGAATGTGCAATTTAGAGACTTGGGAGCAAGAGACTTATAAAGTGTATTTCTTGTATTCTGTGCCAAAATCATAGCTATGGACATTCAAAAGAAAAGATTGATATAAAATCGGTCCAAGATACACCTACAGTTTTATGAGCAACAGAATGTTTTTATTAATATTCTGGAAACTTGAAAGAGGGGTTGTTTCTACTTGATTCTAAACTTCCAGAGAGTTTCTAAAAAACTCAAATTTGGATGCATCCAAAGCGATCAGGAGAGCAATAACTTGAGCACATTGGTTCATGGGAAGAAGAGGGTCATTTTTATTTTTGTGTTAGTGTTTATCCATGTGGAGTGATCAAGTAAACATCTATGAGACGACTAACCAGCGCTAACCTGAACACACATAGTAGACATATAAATAACGTCTAACTTTAAACGTTACTAAAAGAGCGAAATATTTTGTATATGTAGATTGAGAAGTATATCTAACATAGATATAACTATGTTTTGAGAGAGAGAGAGAGAGAGAGAAGCAAACCCTGCTGGTGTCTGCTAATCAAAAGTTTCCAACCTACCAGTCCCTCCTCTGGGGAAAGATGAGGAAATCAGCTTCCATGATGGTTTGCAATCTGGGTAACCTTCTGGCCTAGTCTTAGTCTGTCCAATACGGTTGCATACAGTCGGGATTGATTTTGCAACAGTGGTATATCTATAAGGAAGCTCCAGAAACCTTGTGAAAAAGTAGAATACGGTGGAATTTTTACGCCAGCTTTTCAAATGTCCCTGGTGTATGAAGGTAAGTGGGCAAGTATTCCTACAAAAGTCATAGAAAGTATGATTAGGCAAAAATATCAAAATGTGAAGCTATTCTATCTTGACATATCCTCCACCTACATCTTGGCATTTCTGAAGGCCAGGTTTCCTCTGTCTAACCCCTCCCTGAAGCATTTTTCAATCTTTGATTTACGCTACATCAAAACAGGAATTTTCAGTGCCTCACAAAACTCAAATTATGTTTACTTCAAATGTTCTGGGAGGTTTCGAAACAAATAGAAAATCTGACGGAGAAAGATCAGGACGGTAGGTTAGATTTCCCCCAACAAAATTTCCGTATAATAAACATCCCTTGCTACCATGGAAGAAGGAGCAGGTCAGTGTCAGGAAGGAAAAGAAAGAAAAAATCTCAGTTTAATTTTCTTGGCCTTTTTCTTTTCTCTTCAATGTAGTTCTCAATTTTCTTAAAATTGCTTCAAAATAAGGTTCCACATTCATTTTGTGTTCTCTGAGAAAATCTACCTAGATTATTCCATTTGGAATCCCAAGAAAGAGTTACCCTATTTTCTGAACAGACCGGCCTAGCAGGACCCCTTGAAAGCCAAGGGTTTAACTTGACCTGCTTATTCTGAAGTCACCCGACTGAGCCAAGACAGTGTATTTCTGAAAGAACTTGTCTGTAGCCTTTCAGTGACCATAGAGGCATGGTTAAATGAATTTTGTTGAAATAAACCCGTGCATGATCTGGAATTCCAACAACATTTTTTTGTTTACCTTTGTGTGTTTATATATATATATATATATATATATGTTTATATATATGTTTATATATATATATATATATGAACCAAAACAAACTCATGGCTATTAAGGCAGAACTGGCTCATAGCAACCCTATAGAACAGGGTAGAACTGCCCCTGTGAGTTTCTTAAACTGGAATTGAAAGCCTCCAGCTTTCTCCCATGGAGTGTGAGTGGTTTCAAACTGCTGACCTTGTGGTTAGCAGCCCAACAGGGAACTCCCAGGGCTCCTGTAGTGGTCCTATAGGACAGAGTAAAAATGCTTCTGTGGGATTTTAACCTGGACATACTTTAGCGTGTATATTCATGTTATTTACATTCATAATATATAAAATCCACAATACTGTTCACTAGAGACATGCTGTTGTTGCCAGGAGCCTTTGAATCAATTCTGACTCCCAGCGACTCCGGATAAGAGGACTACAAACTCTGTGGCCCTGAGCCTTCCTTACGATTATTGTGATATTTCAGTTTGTTGTGGAGCCACTTTACCCATCAATCTTTGAAGGGTCTTCCTCCCTTTAACTCCCCCTTTACCTTACCAGGCATGTGGTTTTTCCTAGGCACTGGTCTCTCCTTATAATGTGAACGGGAGTGATTCTCGCCAACCTTGTTTCTAAGGACCATCCTGGCTCTCTTTCTTCCAAGACAGATTTGTTTGTTCCTTTAGCACTCTAGAGTACTTTCAATATTCTTTGACAGCACCATAATTCAATTGTATTTATTTGTCTTTGATCTTCCCCAAAGTGTAAAATGTTTGCTTAAATAGGATGAGATAGAAAAAGTGTGGTTGTTTGGGGAATTAAATGAGAGTCAATTGAGAACGACTGATTTACTTGAAAAAAATTTTGCATCATATTTTAGAAATTCTAGAAGACAGCTCTTTATGTAGAAAGTATATAACTTTTAGATGCCTATATTTATTATTAAAACAAATCTAACTACTATTTATTAAAAATTAACTAACTACATATTTTAAGTAAAATGTATAATCTTTCTTCTGCTCATTTCTCAATGATGTATATGCCTTCTAAAAGCTGTAGGTGCTGATAAAGCGAGTGGCACAGTTATTTCTAATGAGAAAGATACACTATGAATACGTAACTAATGACAATAATTACATATTATTCCTGGACAGAATACTCTGAAGTGAAAACTAAAGTGGTGTCAAAGGTTGGATTGCAGATAACCAAGGACTTGATCTGTGGAACTACCCAGGCAGGCAATGCTGATAAGGTAACATTTAAGCATGTACAGAACTCAGTTGCTCACTTTTCACTTTGTCATGCTGTGGTGGCTTGCATTTTTCTGTGATGGTGGATGATGTGCCCCTGTATTGGAAATACCAGTAGGTTATCCAAACTGAGCAGGCATCAGCACAGCTTCCAGATGAAGAACAGATGTGAAGAAGGAACAGACTGCCCACTTCTGAGGAATTAGTCACAGAGATTCTTAGGAACAGTTGGAAACCTCATGAATTACAGCACAGTGTTTTCTCCTAATAAGCTTGGAAGTCACTCAAAATGTGGCTTTGGAAGACCTGCCTTCCCAAAGTAGAGTCAATCACAATGCCAAGGATGGAGTAAGCCGGAGACTTCATGTGCTGATGAGGCACATCTCAAAATAAGAAGAAACGGCTGTAAATATCTAATAAAAACCAGAATGTGGAATGTACAAAGTCATTAAATATGGAATTGAAAAGTTAGAACTGGAGAACCCTTCTGCAACTGGATAAAGTCCTATAATAGACCATGTTGGCCTAACATCCAAGGTGACATGAAGGTACTACAAACAGGTTTCTAGCCATGTGTTTGTAACTCCCACCATATGATTGGGTCAGACCATGCAGATAGGGTGTGTGAAACATGAAGAAGGGGGTGAGTGGACATAAGAATGAGACATTTCAAAAGCAAAATGTGAATTCCTGTGACCCTCAGGGAAGAAGAGTCACCAATGGAGCAAATTCTTTGGAGATCCCTGCCTCAGGCAAGAGTAGAGGAGCCACAGCAGTGAGAACAGAGACTAGAGGAGTGGGAGACTGGGAGCTTCCCAGCCCACAGACGCAGAGACCATGGAATCATGTGACTGACAGGCTGAGGACCAGAGTCAGGCACTTAGCTGTTGGCTGAGGTAGGCGCTGCTGGGGCCAGTGATTATATTCTTAATGGTTTATAATTCCGACTTCTGGTTACCTGGTTACGTATCTGATAAACCTCCATAATCATAACACAAATTAAGTGGAACACATAAAGATTGGTATCTTAGGCTGAAATGGCCTGGTCTTAGCTATTTTGCATCAGGCAGCTATATGGTTACTGTGCCAGAAGCGAATGATTCAAGAGGAATGGAGTCTCATTCACAATCAAAAAGAACATTTCAAGATCTTGAAATACAATGCTGTCTTGATAAGATAATAGCCAGAAGAAATCCATTTGATACAACTATTCAAATTTAAGCAACAAAAACTAAGGAGAGAGTAGAATAAATGGAAGAATTTTAATACTTTCTTCAAACTGAAACGGACTAACCATGCAGCCAACAAGTGCTGATTTATCAACACATTTGATAACGCCCATCCCCCTACAGTTCTCTGTCTCTCAGAAATGATGACTCACTGCAATGACCACACACACCTCACAGACAGGAGTCACAGTATGTGCCCATGTGGGAACCTACCAGCTTGCAAAATATTAGGGACACAGTTCTTCTATCCACCGTGTCCCTTCTTAATCCTGCCCACAAGCATTTCCCTTGTCCTCTGCCTCTCATTCATATGGGCCCGGGGCCTTTGTCTAATCGATCACATGGGTTAAGCAAAGCTACTTTATCCCGTCTCATGGTCTCATTTCCGACAGGCATCTCACAAGTACACCTCAAGTGGCTTGTCTGTCTTAATAGTTATCAGATCCCTACTCTGCCTTCTGAGATGGTCACATTATACCTTATGATTATTCTTGGACAATTGGTAAAACACTGCTTGCTAAAGACTGGGAAAATCACCTGACAGAAATTCAGGTGCCTTCCACTTTGATGAAATTTTAGGGAATTATAGGTGTGTGGTGTATTAAGCTATGCATCGGGCTGCTCACCACAAGGTCAGGAATTTGAAACCACCAGTAGTAACATGGGAGACAGAAGGGACTTTCTCTTGCCATAAAGAGGTTTCGTATCAGACATGCACTGCGGCAGTTCTCACGAGTGGCAATCTTCTAGATGTCAGTAAGTTTGGTCTTGTGGCTTGTGTGGTACAGAGCAGGTTGAGACACCTTCGAAAACTCACGGCCATCGAGTTGACCCTGACCCCTGGCAAGCCCGCAGGACGGTGGAGCTGCCCCTGTGGGTTTCTGAGACTGTCACGCTTCAAGGGGGTAGAAAGCCCGGTCTTTCTCCTACGGAGCGAGGGGGTTCTGAGGGGCTGATCTTGCAGTTAGCACTGCTCCACCCAGGGAGTGGGTACTTTACTTATCTGGCCCCTCCCCAAACTAAAAGGGAGACACAGAGCCTGGTGGTCTTATTTGGATTTGGGAATCAAACAAATCATGTGGGTATGATTCTCTGTCCTACTTATCAAGTGACTTGAAACCTGATAGCGCTCAGTGGGGCCTAGGACACAGCAAGTCTTGGCAATGGGTTTGGGCATCTGTGTAAGTTGCCAAATGACCCAAAGGGATCCCATGGTACCTGAAGTGTCCGTGACACTTTGATTTTGGAGAAAGCTCTGAAAACTTGGCACATGACTCCTTTTCTTTGAAGGTATAAGTTTTGGCTTATTAGTAGGTCTTAGTAGAGATTAGATACTAAGTTACCATGAAGCTTAGGCTGCCCATCCTGAATTGGGTGATATTTGACTTATATAGACATTCAAAACAATTTCCATCATTAAAAAGAAGTGGGATATATGAGATTGGACTAGTACCTTGAGAACCTCAAGTCAGTGAACTGTCTAAAGAAGTGGCCCAAATGCTTCTGGTCTCCATTCTCTTCACAGTCCCGTCCTTCTCCGCGTCTGCACTCTCATGAGGAATTTGTTATGATCAGTTGACTGAGGAAGTAAACAAAACAGAAACGTGCTTGGTTTATAGATGATTCTGCGTGATATGAAGTCCTAGTCAAAAGTGGACAGCAGCAGAAATACTACAGCCCTTTCTGGGACCTCTCTGGAAGACCTAAGCCAAGGGATAATCTCTCAAGAGGCAGAACTTCAAGCAGACACCTGGTGGTTCACTTTGCTTGGAAGGGGAAGTGACTGACTATGAAACTGTAGAGTGATTCATGGACTGGGGTCAATGGCTAGGCTGGACGGTTGAGGACCTGGCAAAAGCATGATTGGAAAATTGATGTCAAGGAAATATTGGGAAGAGGAATGAGGATAGACTTCTCTGAATGGGACAAACTAGTGAAAATATTTATTTTATCATGCACATTCTCACCAAATTGTTACTTATGCAGACGATTTTAAACGTCAAGTGAATAGTTGACAGTTTCTGTGGAAATCAGCTATCATCTTGTCCCAATAGCTTTGGCCCTCTCAGAGAGCTCAGGAACAAAGAGACTATGGTGACATGGATTGAGGTTAAGTGTGGGCTCAGCAACATGGAATTCTACTCACCACGGCTGACTTGGCTCCTGCCACTGCTGTGTGCTCCATATGTTAGCATCAGAGACTAACGCTGATTCCAAGATATAGGACCATTCCTCAGGGAGATCAACCAGCATCCTGGGGCAGAAAGGACCACTTCTACATAGGAGCAAAGCTATTGGAAAGAGCAATGTTTGGTTCATAATGAGGACACTTACTCTGGGTATTGATTTGCCTTCCCTGTATATAATGCTTTGGCCCAAACTACCATCTGAGGATCGACAGAATGCCTTATCTACGGGTATGGAATCCCACACCGCATCAGAAATAAGACAGTGGAAATAAGAAAAAGTGCAGTTAAGAATCTTGGCGTACTTATTCTCTGTCAAAAAATGAATCACAAACAACAATAATTAGGTTGAACATAATGAACGTGAGTGACCTGTGGTAATAATTTCTTTTGTAAAAACTAATCTCTTTCATTCTACTAATCTCAAGGAGTTGGAGATTGAAGAAGTTACGCATGTATAACTATCCCATGATGCTAGCCTGCTCCATTTGCACCCCCACTGCACCCCCTGCCACTCATTCCTACTTTGAGTATCTTCCCTCACGTTTTGGGGTTCTGCAAATCACTGGAGCATTCTACAGAGTCGCATGAAGACCTGAGGCAATGTCTCATGTGGTGGTGGGTATTGTTCAGTCCAAAATCTGAATGCTAGGCGTTGGCAAACCCGATGCTGGGTCTAAAGAATGTGTTTCACATCTGCCTCTTGCCAGTGATAAAGTAACGTCCCTGCTCGTCAGAGGGATGATTTGATAGGCAGCAGCATGGCATTACTGGGACTCTTATTCACAATTATTCACAGGGGAACCCTTTCCATAGTATCCCTCATCTTCTCACCAGACTCATGCAGGGAAAGATTGTTTGGTGGGATTTACATCAGGCATCAATGGTACAATCAAATTAACATATGGCCCTTCACCAAATATATAACAATTTAATATTCTGGTAATAGAATAATCAATTTTCCACCCCTGAACTTTACCTTATTTATGCACATATGACCTAGGGCCTCTAGCAGAAGGTTTTTAGTATGCATTCGCCTTCTATAATCTTAATCAGCCAGACTTTTTCCCAGGCCACTCTGAAAGCAGTTTCTCCTCTGAAATTTAGTATACCATTCCTTAAATTCCTTACCAGTAGCAATAACCAAGATCATCGTCAAAGAGTGCGGCCAGATTCACCTGCTCGACTACGGTAATATGGTTTCCAGTGGCCACTTCCTCCAAATTGGCAGCGCTTCCTCTTCACATTCTGCTCCCAGTCTAGCTCAGCTGAAACCCGTGACCCCGCTGTTCACCCAAGCGTACGCTTGAGCACTTGGAAGTATAAACCGCCTCAGCATTATGGATCCATATTTAATACTGATTTTCAAAGCCCACTACCTTTGAGTAAATTTTGACTCGTGACAACCATGGGGAGCAGAGTAGAACTTCCCCTTTGGTTTCCAAGGTTGCGACGTTTTGTGGGAGTAAGAAGCATGGAAAGGTTGGTGAGTTTCAACTGCTGGCCTTCTAGTTATCAACCCAAAGTAATATCCAAGGTGTGATTGGAGCTGTGCCTGATAGCAGCACATTAAAAACAAGTTAAGTTGGAGAGGAAAAAAAAACCTGTCCATAAAAGAATGAGAAAACGTGCAAACAATATGACCCTTTAGCACAAAATGAGTATATATATATATATATATATATATATATATATATATATATATATATATATATAATGCATCCTTGGGACCTTGGATATACCAGCATTGACTACCCATGGTCAGAATATCACCAGACTATAATTCTGGCAGATATCACTAAATATTCATAACAGTGAGTCAAACAAGGACATAGTTCAAAGATGAAAATGTCCTCATTACTAGCATAGGTAATGAGAGAAGAAAAGAAGCAAACCATGGACAATATTTAAGTTCATTAATATTTCATTTTATTTACTCAAACTAGATTTCCTATTGCTTCCAAAAGGTAGAAGTGAAGTTCACATTGAAAATGAAAATAAACTGGTTAAAAAAGCTCTGAGTTTAGAATTCAGCACTGAAAATATCCGACTGGTAAAAACGCATCTGTCGAGCTGTGTCATCAACATCAAGGCACTGTCATTTGTCGTTGTTGTTGTTAGGTACCATCAAGTTTCTTCCAAATCACAGGGGTCCCAGCACTGCCTGGTTTGGAGCCACGCACTCGATTGTTGCTGTGTTTGTGCCCATTGTTACAGCCATGTTGTCATTCCTCTTTTAGCTTGCATTAAAATAATAATAATAATATGTCTTCGAAAGATTAAGACAAAACTGGCCCCAATGCAAGGGAGATAAAAAATGTTACAAATGTTCAAATAGTCTCCAGAAATGCTCTGCCACTACATTATCCCTAATATCAACCACCACTCCGATCCTTAGTATATTTCTTACATCTAAGAGTTCCACAATTTGCCACACTTCACAAAACACAAAATTCCATAAGGGAATGATTCGTGCAGTTGTGGAGGAGGGTAAGGTCCAAATCCCAAATTCACACCCCTGTCTCGCACACAAAGCTGTGGGAGCTGGTGAATTAGTTCAGGTAACTAATTTAGTAACTCCAGTCCCAAAAAGCAGACAGGGAGAGAGGCAGGCCAGAGCAAGGGAGGAGCCTTTGTCAAAGTTGCTCATTGCAGGTACAAAAATGCATAGTCCGAAAGTGTAAGCAGCTCGCTTTGGCTTAGACAGAAAATACCATGCTGGGACTCCTGTCAGCATGGCTACTGAAATTCTGGGCCATACATCTTTTTGGAGAATAACTGAGAGATGGTTAGTGCTCATCACCAGTAATTTAGCACTGGTATTTAGAAGAAGATCAATCAAGATGGGGAGGCTGCACGGGGGCGACTTTTTTTCTATTTTATTGGAAACTCTTACAGATATGACAGCCTTAGTTCATTTTGATCAAGCATAATTGTACAGTTGCTACACCATCACTTTCAAAATATTTTCTTTCTTTTTAAGCTCTTTAATATCAGCTCCCCTATATCCCCTTCCTCCCCCATGCAACTCTCCCAGGAACTCTTGATATTATATTGCATATAATTTTTTAATTTATTTATACCCTATCTTACACCATCCAATGTATCCATTCACCTACCACTCTGATAGCTATTCACCTCAACTGGGGTATACAGGCATCGCTACTATCAGTTCCCCCATCCCGCTTGCTCCCCCTCTTTCCATCCCCTCAGGGAATCATTGCTTCCATTTCTATCTGAAGGGATTATCTATCTTGGATTCCATGCATCAAATCATCTTAATTATACAAATGAACATACGCAGGTCTAACAAGATTAATGAGGTAAAACTAAGACCATAATAGTAGGGAGATGAAATATTAAAGAACTAGAGGACAGGTAGGTGTTTCATCAGTGCTATACTGCACTCTGGATATAGCATCCCTTCATGAGGGACGGTCCAATTATCTTACGGGTGGGTTTTGGGTCTCCACTACGCTTATGCTCCTTCACATCAATTTTATTACTTGTCTTTGAACTTCTGATACCTATTCCTGGTGGCACCTCATGATCACAAATGCTGATGTGCTTCTTCCATGTGTGCTTCTTGCTTCCCTGCTAGTTGGCCACTTGTTTAATCTCAAGCCTTCAAGGTTCCAGATGCTCTATCTTTTAATAGCCAGGAACCATCAGCTTTCTTCACCACATTTCGTTAGGAACTATTTTAGCTTCTGCAATTATGTCAGGAAGGTGAATATCATACATTGCCACATTATTAGAACAGATTATTCTTGTAATGAGATAAGATTTAAGTAGCGACCCAAAGTCCATCAGCTTCCTTGTTGTCTGTACATATATGCAGCTTTTGGGTGGAGATGTGTTTTGTCTTCTGGGTCTGGCCAATCTGAAGAACATACTCTCAAAGGAACTAAGTGGGTTAAATTGAATTATACACTCTAAGAAGGTGGAAACTCAAAATAATTCCCATGTTATTTTTGTCTCATTAGCATAGTAAAAAACTCACTCCAAAATAGCTACTATTGCCCCATGTAGGAAGCAAAGGATTTACACTATATCACAAAATACATGATTGATAAAGAGTCATTGTAAGTAATTAAATACACTGCACTGATTCTCTGTTTTACTAAATATTATATACTTTTCCAAGACTACTTCCTCCTGGAGCATATTTGTGGTATTTTCAATATTCTTCACCAGCATATAATTCAAATGTACAGATTCTTTGTTGGTCTTCCTTATTAAGTATTCAAATTTCACATGCATATAAAGCAACCGAAAATATCATGCCTTGGATCAGGTGCACCTTAGTCCTCAGAGTAGCATCTTTGCTTTTCAATACTGAAGAGAGGTCCTGTGCAGTATATTTACACAAAGCCATCCATGGTTTGGCCTCTTGATTGATGCTTCATTAACACAAATTGTGAATCCAAGCAAGACAAAAACCTTGACAGCTTCACTCTTTCCTTGCCTTATCATGGTGCTACCTCTTGAAAATTTAGGGAGGACTTTTATTTAGATTGAGCTGTAGTCTCTACCAATGACTAATCCTTGATCCTCGTCAACAAATGGTTCAAGTCCTTTTCACTTTCATCAACCTGGGCTGTTTCATCTGCATATCGCAGGTTATTAATAAGCTTTCATGCAATCTTGACACCATGTTCTTCTCGTATCTTCCAGCTCGTGATTATTTGTTCAGAACACAGTTTGAACAAATAGGGTGTGATGACACAACCCGCATGCACACCTTCCTGATCTTATACCATTCAGTAGGCCTTTGTTCTATTTGAACAATTGCCTCTTGGGTCATGTGCAGCTTTTATGGACACAACGAAGTGTTCTTGAATTCTGAGTCTTCTCAGTGCTACCTATAGTTTGTTACAACCCACAACTCAAACATTTATGCATATTCTATAAAACACAAGCAATTGTATTTCTGGTATTCTGTTTTCTGCCAGGATCCATCTGACCTCATCAATGATAATCCTTGTCTGATGCCTTCCTTGGAATTCATCTTGAGTTTCTCGAACCTCCTGTCCACATACTGATGCAATCATTGTCAGGGATCTTTAGCAAAACTTTACTTGTATGTGTTATTAATGATATGTTCTTTAATGTCCACATTCTGTGGGGCAACCTTTATTTGGTACGGGCACAAAGATAGCCCTTTCCAGCCTATTGGACAGGCAGCTGTCTCCAAAGTCCTTGAAATAGATGAGTGAGGCTACTGTTTCAGCAGCTAATGATACGTTTCAATTGGAATTCCACAAATTCCGGGGGCTTGTTTTTCTCCAGTGCTTTCTTCAATGCCTTCCCGTGGGTTGGATTTATTTTTTTATCATTAGTTCTGGATCAGATTCTACCTCTTGAAAAAGTTGAATCTAGATTAGCATAACAGGGACCCACAGGTGTGCATATAAAAAGAGAAGCTTATCTCAGGAAAGAAATTCATACCAAGTTCATCTGAAAGATGAACAAGATTGGCTCACTCTCCTTGACCAGATGCTGGATGAAGACCTTTTTGACTCCTGTCGCTGGGCCAAAAAGCCCAGGGGCAGGAAGTGGAATGGCGAGGACCGGCAGTGGTGGTGACAGTGAAGGTGCTGGGGAGATGGCTCCGCGGCAACTGCAGTGGAAGCGCAGACGGTGGCTGTAGCAGGCCACAGGCAAGTGCAAATGGCAGGCTACCGGAGCTACGGTGAAGGCAGCAGAGACCAGTGGGAGTTACACACCAGGAAGAAGGGAAGCATTTACTTCCAGCTACATCAAGTTTGCCACATCTCAAAGGAGGCATCATCAAACTGTGGCTTGATCGACCGTTTGGACGCTACCCAGGTCTTCTTACCAGTGCAGCAGGTTGACAGAAAAACCTAACCATCACAGCTGACCAGTTATTTGGGTACAATAACTCTGTATTCTTTCAGTGTTTTAAAATGCTTCCTGCATCATTCAATCTTTTTGCAGAGACTCAGTCAGTGCTGTAACCTGGGGTGTGCTTCGTTTCTTCAGTCCCTTCACTTGCAGGTCGCCTGACGGTGCTCCTCCTTTTGGAGCCTCTAACTCCAGACCTTCACACGTTCCACTTAATACTTTCTCTCCTGGAACCGACCTCTGAAAATCTTTGTTCAGCTCTTTCTATTTTCTTATTCTTCCATTCACTTTAGCTACTTTACATTCAAAAGCAAGTTTTAGAGTACCTTCTGTCATTAACGTTGTGTGATAACAATTCACCATAAAATTAAGACTAGTGTGGACTTTGGTATTCCGCAAATACAAAAATGAAATATTGTTAATACTGCTCTTCAAAATAGCTATGCTACACACTTAATAAGGAAAAAAAGAAAATTTTAATGCAAATAATTTTTCCTAAGCATTTTATTTTATTTCTATTTATTTTAAAAATAATTGCGAGGGGGGCGGCGCTCATACAGCTCTTGTCACAATCCAGACATATGTGCACATTTTTGCATTCATTGCCATAATCATTTTCAAAATATTTTCTTTCTACTTGTGCCTTTGATATCAGCTCATTTCCCCTCTCCCCCACCCTTTCTCCCTCATGATCCCTTGATCATTTATAAACTCTTTTTCATGTCTTTCACTGACTGATGTCTTCCATCACCCACTTTTCTATTGTCCATTCCCCCTGGGAGTGGGTTATATGTAGATCCTTGATATCTGTTCCCCCTTTCTCCCCACTCACACTTTCCCCTCCCCCTCCCAACTCTCATTATTGGTCCCAAGGTGTTTATCTGTCCTAGATTCCCTGTGTTTCCAGCTCTTATCTGTACCAGTGTAAATGCTCTGGTCTAGTCAGATTTGTAAGGTAGAATTGAGGTCAGTATATGCATTAAAGAGCTGGAGGAAAAGTGTGTTTCTTCAATGCCGTACTGCACCCTGGCTGGCTCTTCTCTTCCTGTGACCCTTCTGTAAGTGGATGTTCAATTATCTACAGAATAACTTTGGGTCTCCACTCCACACTCACCCTCATTCACAGTGATATGATTCTTTGTTCTGTGTCTTTGATGCCTGATACCTGATCCCATCAACACCTCATGATTACAAGGCTTGTGTGTTTCTTCCATGTGGACTTTGTTGCTTCTCACCTAGATGGCTGCTAGATGTAGATCCTTGCAATCAGTTCCTCCTTTCTAACCCACTCTCTGTCTACCCTCTCAGTATCGCCATTCATACCACTGATCCTGAAGGGATCCTCGGCCCTGGATTCCCTGTCTTCTCAGTTCCTGTCTGTACCAGTGTACATCGTCTGGTCTAGCCAGATGGGTAAGGTAGAATTGGGATCATGATAGTGAGCAGGGGAGGCGGGGGGACAGTAAGCATTTGGAACTAGAGGAAAGTTGTATGTTTCATCATTGCTACATTTCACTCTGACTGGCTGTCTACTCCCCGAGACCCTTCTGTAGGGGGATGTCCAATGGCCTACAAATGGGCTTTCGGTCTCTACTTCGCACTGCCCCCCTCATTGATATGATATTTTTGTTCTTTGATGCCTGATACCTGATCCCTTCGATACCTCGTGATCACACAGGCTGGTATGCTTCTTCCATGTGGGCTTTGTTGATCTGAGCTTGATAACCGCTTGTTTACCTTCAAGCCTTTAAGACCCCAGATGCTATATCTTTTCATAGCTGGGCACCATCAGCTTTCTTTACCACATTTGCCTATGCACACATTTCTCTTCAGTGATTGTATCATGGAGGTGAGCACACAATGATATGATTTTATGTTCTTTGATGCCTGATAATTGATCCCTTCGGCACCTCATGATCACACAGGCTGGTTTGATTCTTCCATGTGGCCTTTGTTGCTTCTGAGCTAGATGGCTGCTAGTTGACCTTCAAGCCTTTAAGATCCTAGATGCTATGTTTTTTGATAGCCGGACACTATCAGTTTTCTTCATCATATTTGCTTATGCGAGTATATGAATTATCCAAAAAATAAGTATACTTTAAATTATAAAAAATGTACTAATGATTTCTCATCTTCCTTTGAAATTCTCACTTAAGTCACTTAAGTTAAGCAGCTGCAATACTCCTTAAAACTATGCGGGTTGCTGTAGGATGAACCTAAATATAAAGAATATTCATTATTTTGCCCTGGGCTCATGATCCTCTGAGACACTCAGATATGGAAATATGATTTCCAGGGATTTACACCCATCAAAACAGAAAGAAATAGTCCAGTTTATTTATATTAGGAAAATGCCACAATCAGTAAGATTCAAAGGTCAATGTAGTCTGGTTTTGGATAACCTTTACATAATATTTATTTCTATATAATTTTCATAATTAAGCAGCCATTGATAATCTTTATTAATAGGTTAAATATTATACCTTGTGAAATTGTTCCCTAATTTCCAAATCAGAAAAAGTCATACATTTTTCATTTCTTACATGTGATATGCATTAAATTATGTATCATATAGTATATTTAATTGTTTATATAGTTACAAGACTATGAACCCCCTGCAACCAGGAAGTATTTTAGGCATGTTTCTATCTCCAGTACACACACCTAACACTGTTCATTGTACAGAGTAGATCTGAATAATATTGTTTTATTCACTTGGAGAATAGTAAAGATAAACATTTAAGATTTCTCTGGAAAACAACCACACTTAATTGTTTTTGTCATAAATTTAACTATAAATCATTGAAATACAACTGGACTATTACTAAAGGACTTCATGTTATATGATAATTTTACTTGTGAGATGTGGATAATGTTGAATTGAAAACTGTTACTAACACTTAACACCAAAAAAAATCTCTTGTTAAAAAACATGCCTTCCAAATGTCCAAACATGAAAAAAAAATTGCCAAAGCAAAACAAAGACATATAAACGTGACAATCAAGAGTTCAATAGTGAAGTCAGCATGACTACTGAGGATATACTGTAATAAACATTTGCTAAAGATTTGATAAAATTCAAAGACCATGTTGATTATGAAAATGAAGGCTTAACATTTTCATTATTGAACATTTTTTCTGAGCTATATTCAGCAGATGTTAAGCTTGTAAAGAGAAAAAGATTTCAGGATTCAAGTCTTTAAGAGAAGCAATAATAGCATTTGGAAATTTTATTAAAGTACAAAAGGATCAAAAGTCTTTAAACAGCCAATCTATGTGGTGATCTCGCATTCTCTTTGTACAACTAAATTGAGTCCAAAGCATTAACCTGAAACCATAGAACAGTAATTACACAACTAAGTAGCCACCTGTGGTTCAGATACTGTCGTGAATTGGGTTGTGTTTGAATGAAGTCAAATACTTAAATTAAGAATAAAACACCCCTTTGGCGCTGTGATTGGGCTGCTAGTATGACTAGTAACTGGCCAAAACTTTGAGGTAACAAAACCTTCATGGTTTCCCACATTCTCATCTGTTATCATCTTAAAATATTTAAAAACACGCAGATGAAAATGCTTGGCGATGAAACTCTCACACTCTGAAGGTCACATGGATAATTCCTTCTGTATGTCCTTATATGTGTAATATAAGAACCAGACATTATCGTTTCTGCATATTTTCACATAAAATCAACTGTGCAATTATGTTCATATGAAGAGATATTTGATTAATTGTATCTTAAGATAACAAACTTGTTAGGGTTAGGGTGACGGTGACGGTGACGGTGACGGTGAGGGTGAGGGTGAGGGTGATGGTGATGGTGAGAGTGAGGGTAAGGTTTAGGGTTAGGAAAAAAAAGATAACAAACTTTACCATGCGATGTATTATTTGCTCTGCACAACATCTGAGAAAACAAACTTTAAAGGCTTGTCTTTTTTAACACTTTGTAACTCAGACCTTGCAGAACAAGGACTTAAATTTTATGACTTCATTTCCCTGGCTCATAAAGGACATCACTGCTAATTTAATACCTAACTAAAATATACTGATCAAGGAGATATCAAAATCTAACCATATTTTATAGAAATTGGAATATCGAGTCACTGAATATTGTGTTGTGAGATATAAGAAATAACTAGAAATATGTTTTCATAGTAAAAGCCTAATAAGCATTCCAGCTCTCTTTCTTATGTTTAACAGAAACTATAGATTAAAGATGAAAAAATATTTGATTGATATAAGAAGGTTATTTAACAGAGTGCAATAATAAATCATAGTTAAGCAAATAACACATTTGGAAATTATTTATTTATTTATTTATCATTTTATTGGGGGCTTTTACAACTCTTATCATAATCCATCCATCCATCCATCCATTATGTCAAGCACCTTTGTACATTTGTTTCTATCATCATTCTCAAAACATTTGCATTATACTTGAGCCCTTGGTATCAGTTCCTCATTTTCCCCTCCCTCCCCACTCATCCCTCCCTCATAAACCCTTGATATTTTATAAATTATTATTATTTTGTCATATCTTACACTATAAGATATCTCCCTTCACCCACTTTTCTGTTGTCTGTCCCCAGAGAGGAAGTTATATGTAGATGCTTGTAATAATTTCCCCCTTTCTACACCACCCTCCTTCCACCCTCCTAGTATCGCCACTCTCACCACTGGTCCTGAAGGAATCATCTGCCCTGGATTTCCCGTGTTTCCAGTTCCTATCTGTACCAGTTTACATCCTCTGGTCTAGTCAGACTTGCAAGGTAGAATTGGGATCATGATAGTGAGGGGGTGGGAGAGTATTTAGGAGCTAGAGGAAAGTCAATGCCAACTCATGTCAGACCTATAGAACAGAAGTCTATTAAATTTGCATTCTGAGGAAATATTCAGAGAAGCTGGATATTTTGAAGAATTCATCATCAAGAATGGATGAAGGTTTATTAACAACCTTTGTTTTACAGGTGGCGCAACTTTGCTTGCTGAAAGTGAGGTACACTTGAAGCACTTGCTGATGAAGATTAAGGATTGGAGTCTTCAGAATACATTAATCAATGCAGAGAAAACCCAAAGCCTCTCAACTGCACCAGTAGATACCATCGTGATAAATGGAGAAGAGATTGCGTTGTAAACGATTTTGATTTGCTTGCATCCACAATCAGCCCTAATGAAAGAAGCAGTCAGGATCCCCAACAGTGCATCTCACTGCATAAATCTGCTGTCCAAGACTATTTTAAAGTGTTGAAAAGCAAGGATGCTACTTTGAGGACTAAGGTGGGCCTCACTTAAACTAAGGGGTTTTCAATTACCTCATAAGCTTTGAAAGTTTGACATTGAAGACTAAAGAGATATCAATGCATTTTAATTATGGTGCTGGAGTAGAATCTTGAACATACTATGGACTACCCAAAGAACAAACGATTCTGTCTTGGAAGAAGTATAGCCAGAATTTTCCCTAGGGACAAAGATGGCAAGACGTTGACCTTGTCTAGATAAACCTGTTCCTGAAGAGGATATCATGCTTGGTAAAATGCAGGGGCTCTTAGTCTGGATAGACTAGAGAAACAAATTCATAAACAAGGATTGTTATATAGGAAAGTACTCTCTATACAAGAGCAATTGAATATTGTTGTCAATTTGAGACTTATGAGTGAAGGGGTGGAGTTTGGCCTGTTAATCAAGTCGCAGCTTGATGACCTCATTGGGAAGCACTAAGAAGATAAAGAGCTCCCTGGAGGCTGGAGTCATGCTTACAGCCTGTGAGCTATTTCTAATGAGAAATATCCACATCAAGCTATCCTGATGCAGCCAGAGCCATTGGAGATGAAGGAGCCATGTGGAGAACCCTGCCAGCACTGAGAGGCTCATAATGCCACTGACCTGAGGCTTCCCACCCAGGGCCTGTGATCTTCCTGCATTCAGCATCATTGCTTGCATTTTGTGAGTCTGAAGAGGACTTGATAGCTTGGTATTGGACATATGAGCTAATACTGGACTTATGGACGTAATCTGCACTGGACTGGTATGTTTCCTTAATGTACAATTACTCTTTATATAAAACTCTTTCGTATGCACACATGAGTGCCTATGAATTTGTTTCTGTAGCCTACTCAGACTAACACAGCAACCCTGTGCACAACAGGATTAAATGATGCCCTTTTGTGTTTTCCTCCCAATTGCTGATGTGTTTGAGTCCGTTGTTGGAGCCACTGTGTCAGCTTACTGCATTAAGGGTTTCCTTCACTGTGCCCCTCCACTTACAAAGGATGTTCTTCTGCAGGGACTGGCCCCTCCTGATGACATGCCAAAGCAGGCGAGCAGCTGTACCATCCTTACCTCTAAGGAAATGCTGGCTGTACTTCCAAGACAAATCTGTTTGCTCTCCCGACAAGCCGTAATACTTGCAAGCTTCTTCGAGCGCATCAACATGATTCAACTGCCTTGGTTCTTTGTTCTTCCTTATTCCATTTCCCGTTTCCTCATGCACATGAGGAGATTGGAAATAGCTTAGCTTGGGTTAGGTGCATCCTAGCCCTCAAAGTTACATGTTTGTCCTTCCAACATTTTAATGCTTGCACTGCACATTTCCCTTGCAAGATATTTTTTGAATTGTTGAAGTCTGCCTTCATTCTTTAATCTGATTTTGCTGCAGCTACATGGACACTTACAGAGGCTTGTGAGTACATTATAGGAGTTCAGATCTTAACAAATATTCAAGCAAATCGAGCTGTTGTAACCGAATTACCTCTAGCAAGGGAGAAACCAATAGCAGTTTTTCTGTTGCTCTCGTTTTGTGTTTTCTTATAAAGTATTTTAATATGCTGAAAAAGATCTCATACAATATGCATTTTAGACATATGGACCAATTTTACACAATAAGATTAAATAAAGTTTGCTAGCATCTAGACAAGTGGTTGCTCTTCGAGGTTGAGGGGACTTCACTTGGTTCCATGTGTGTAAATGGTTGAAAATAAATAAGAGAAAAGGGTCCTCCAGGAATACTAGAGGCCACCAGAGACTTCCGTTATATTTGTGGGTTATAAATATTTTAGCATGCTTTAAAAATAGCAGCTTAGCAGATATGAACACAGAATATTGTGGTCACTCACTCACTCAGTGCCATTGAGTAGATTCTAACTCATAGTGACCCTTGGAACAAAGCATAGTGAACTGTCCCTGTGGGCTTCCTAGACTGTGCACCTTCACAGGACTAAAAAGCTTCACTTTCATCTTCTTCCAATACTTTTGCCTTAGTTTCCCTGAAACTCAGAAAATTAATTGGAATAAAAAACAAATGCAGAATGTCGCTACAAAATCTAATATAATGAGCGCACTTGTAGCTGATCCTGATTTACCATACAACAACAAACGAACAACACGTTCACTGCCTTGGAGTTGAGGAGGACTCTGAGGCTTTAAATCTATACAGGAGCAAACCGACTCATCTTTCTCCTGCAGAGTAATCATGGTATTTAAACTTAAAAACAAACAAACAAACTTTCCTCAAACGAAACAAAAACCACCAACAAATCAACTGCGGCTCATAGAGGTTCTATATGACAGCGTAACTTCTCTGGACAGCTTTCAAGGTAGTGGCTCTTCGTGGAGCAGACCGCTCCATCTCTAGAGCTCTGAGTGTCAGGCGGGCTTCAACCACCAAGCGTGAAGGTAGCAGCCTGACACGGAACGCCAAGACCCCCTAGAGTTCCCCTAATGAAGTGAGCTGCCTAAGGAAAGGGTAGCGGAAAGGAAGAAAGATGCGCAGTGTCTAGAGGAAGTTGGATGGTGCGCTGCAGTTGCTTTTCGGGTGAGAGAGTCCAGTTGGTCTGTTTACCTTCTTTCCCTTGAGTTGGCACCCCGACTAAAGCTGCCTTCATCTGTCTTCATCACACCGCCTCGGGTCCTACTCCCTTTCAGCGAGCAAGGTGGTGCCGTCTGCGTGCCGTAGGTGGCTAACACGCCGTGCTCAATTTGGATCGAACAACCGTGATTGATGAAAGGACACAACCTTGACCCACACCTTATTTCCTGACTTTAAAACATGGGCTCCTTATTCTGTCTGTGCAACCGCCACTCGATCCACGTGCAAGGCCTACCTGAGCACAAGGCCGTGTTCTGGAATGTTCATTCTTCTCAAGACTATCCATCGTGTCTCAGGGTTCATACAGGGAAACGCCACTGCACAGTCGACAAAACACAAGCAAATCTCCTTCCTGTCGTCTCTGACGTCAGAAATGATGCTGCTTATTCCACATCCTTTTCTGAACCGGTGCGGATTGTCTGCCCTCTCGGTCAGTGAACTACAGCAGCTATTGGTGGGTAATCTCTTACTTTCTTGTAATATTAATGATATGGTTCTATAATATCAGCATTGTACTGGGTCACCTTTCTTTGGAATAGGTACAAATATGTGTCTCTTTCAATCAGTTGGACCAGTAGCTGTCTCCAAAATACCTGGCATAGACAAGGGTTTGGTTTAACCCTTTCTTCAGTTTCATGGACGATTGTTATTCCATCAATCTCTGAAGCCTCCTTTTAATTCAGTTCATCTTGGAACGTCTTCCTTCAGTACCATAGGCCCTTGTTTATAAGCCACCTCTGGAAATGTTTGAATATCAACTACTTCTTTTTGTTACAGTGATTCTGTATTCTTTCCATCTTATTTTGATGTTTCCTGCACCATCTGATATTTTATCCATAGTCACTGCATCGGAGTTGGTTGTGGCTCATAGCAACCCTGTAAGGAAGAGTAGAATTGCCCTTATGGGTGTCTGGGACTGTAACTCTTTACAGGAGTCTAAAGGCTTGTATTTTTCCTGTAGCGTGGCTGGTGGTTTCGAAATCCTGAACCTATAGTTAGCTACTTCAATGGCTTGAGATTAGGTAACCTGGATGCTTTCTGGCTTAGGGCGGAGGTGGGTACAATCTATTTCTTGTGTAGCAACTTCATGACACCTGCTTGGTGTGATAAGCCTTTTTGTATAAGCTCTAAAGACACTGGGGTCTCTCCTTCTGCCTCCTCTCCTTTCTGCTTGCTGGGGTTGCCTGCCTCCAGGGGTGGCCCCACGTGGACCATTCTACCCTGAGAGCTGCCAGTCCCCTGGCATGTTTCCAGTTACCTTGTGTCCACACAACGGATCTTCCATCATCCTGCTTCACCTTTCTGCATCATTGTCTGCAGGTATGGAAGTCTGAAGAGGGCTCTGACTCACATTAGATTGAGGCACTTGAGTTGGACTGGCATGCTTTCTTGATAAAAATTCTCTCTGTAAAGCACTTTCCTATAGACATATGAGTGTCACTGGGGCCGTTGCTCTAGACAGGTTGCTGTCCTACCACACCAACTGACTGGAAAACTACCATGTCACCAGGGCTCCCTGCCCCCACCCGACTCCATGGAGTCTTTTCATATACAACTCAGAGCTTCACTTGGTCCTGCTAGTTTAAGGTATGCTGAGCATGTTCTTCCAGTCTGCTTCCTAACTCTAAGTCTTTGCACACTTCTCTATAATATTTTATATTGTCTTCCTGAACTGCCCTTGGAAATTTTCTATTCAATTCCCTCACTTCATCATCTCTTCCATTAACTTACCCACTCTATGATTAAGTGTAAGTTTCAGAAGCTCTTCTGATATTAACTTTGCTCTTTCCTTTGTTTTTAATGAAATTTTGGTTAATTTATATATGATATTCATCATGCCATCCCACAGCTCATCAGGTTAATTAATAGGAGAATGGGAATGGGGGAATTGGAAAAGTACTTATGCTAGTAGGAAAGGGATTCTTAGATGGCTGCTAAGAATTGGGATGAGGATAGTGGACATAAATGTAGTGGATACAAAGGTTTTGATAGAGACTTCAAGGGGTGGAGTGGACCAATGAAACCTCTGTTAGTTAAGAAGGCCTAACAAGTTCATTCTATTTCCCGTATCTGGAGCTGTCTAATATGGGGAATTCCCACATGGGACCATGGGAATCCCACACCCAGCTAAATGGATATACCCTATTGCACATCACCTTTACCTCTACCTGAGCTTCGAATCTGGGACCGAACCACTACCATGGGAGACACTTCTGCAGAGTTTTGTGAGTTTCTTTGTGATGTTGCAGTGAATTACAGAACCAAGAGATGCGAGGGAATATATTCAAGGTGTAGGGAGAAAGCAGAGCAGAGAAGCACCTTGGAAGATTTGAGGATTTGGGGCATCTTTAATCCCCAACTCTTTGGGTCTAGTCTGGTATTAATTCTTCTAAATGAAATCATCACCAATGGTGATGAAAACAAAGCTAAAAATCTCAGTATACAAATTTACAAGTCTGACTTATTGATTGCAAATAGTTTTCTTCAACAACATCTGTGTGGAACCTGTACATAGACCAAGAGGCAGGTCTTTTAATAGAACAAGATAATACATGGTTGAAAAGTATTTGCAAGTGGTGTGGAGCAGAAAGACCTTTGACTAGATGGATTAACACAGTAGTTTCAACAGTGGACTCAAAAAGTAGTGAGGGTGGTGTAGGTGGTGAGGGTAGTGTAGGACAGGGCAGTGATTTGTTCTGCTGTATTTATGGTCCCTATTAGTCAAAGGTGACTCATCAGCACCTAACAACAACAATGGTTTCTAAGGAAAGAGATTCCTTAGACTATCTGCTCATTCATCCAGGTTAGTGTGTTATATCCACTAGATTTCTCTGCTTTATCTCTAGACTCCAATATTCATTGAAATGGCTACACAAACACACTTCATGATGATTAAGTTTATTAAGAAACTTAACAATTTGTAGTGTGAAAACTGCTCAGAATAAATTTTTGTCAAGACATGTTACAAAGGTTTTCCAATGCCACCAATAGATGCCTGAAGGGTATGCCACTCAGCTAAAATCCTCAACCAGTAGGCGGACAAACGCAGCTTCCTGAATTAAGTGCCCAGACACACCTCACTCTCTCTTAACCTCAGCCCAAAGGTTCTAAGCTCCATTTCCTGGGTTAGCAAGCCCAATTGCCCTAATTGAGTGCCCAGAGGTACCCCGGAAGGTATAAGAGCAGATATAAAAGCAACAAACCAGTACTTTATCCTGTGACGTTACTGGGTGGGTTTGTACCACCAACCTTTCAGTTAGCAACTGAGCATTTAACAGTTAGCAACTCAACAGTTAACATCAAGTATCCTCGTATAGGTAGTGTTATTTCAAGGTCATTGGACATGGTCTTTTTTTTAACCATAGTGCTCAAATAAAAGCTTGTACGCATATTTGTTGTTCCATATTGAGTAGAAATAAAATTCGAATAATATTTGATTTCTTTTGCTTATCTCTAAATTGTCTATGTTTAAGAGAAACTGTATCTCCTTGGCGTGATGTTTGTTTAATAAATTTTGATGGTGACTGACTGACCAGTGCCTTTCTGCTCAACATGCCGGTTGTCTTGACAAGGACCGCCTATATGTGGACGCATTTCACTGCTAACGTCTCCTCCTCGCCTGTGATAGGCTCATTCATTATTGGCATAAGCCCTCGAGCATCGTGATATCATCACTGTAGAAGCCACGGCCAGGGAAGTCTTGTTGAGTTGCGCATCATTTCCAATAATGTGACAGAGGATAATTTTAACATCTAGAGACGGCTTAAGGAATCTGTTTCTCGGGTTGCCAACAGTGATTAAAAGTACATTAAAATAAAATCCTCAATTTGGCACCTATATTCATATCTTATGCTTATCAGCTTTTTGAAACGCATTGCAGCCACAAACAGGCTTTATAATAAATTTCAAATATCTTCGGTAATTATGAAAAGCTCTTGAAGTATGTCACGACCTCCCTGACATGGCCTAAGGAGACCTGGTGAATTAGATTTCTAATTGCAAGGTAAGTAGTTCAAACCTACCAAGTGCTCCCAGAAAGAAAGTTTAGGTTATCTGCTCCAGGAAAGCTTTATAGCCTTGTAAACCATATACAGAGTCACCGAGTCAGAATTGCTTTGATGGTGGTAGATTACTTATTTATTAGTATTAATCATCTTGATAACAGTACATCATTTTTGTTTGTTGTTGTTGTTCTACTAATGTAAAAATCAAATGAAAATATGGGGTGGTGGGTAGGGTACTGTTATAGGTCTGGATGACACAGTAGTCACAAAAATGGCCACAGACTTTGCAGTGATTCTCAATATGGTAAAGGATAGGGAAATGTTGAGTTCAGATATACACAGGACTTCCAGGAAGTAGAGCCTACTCAACAGAAAGTAATGGTAGCTGTTTTCCATTCTGAAGTGATATTTGTAAATTACATCATGAACAAAATTCTGTCTCAGGACAGGTTTACCACATATTTTAAACTGGGAGAGTTATTTATTATATTGCCGATGCTCCCTTGGTTATCCTAAATTATTTTCAGTTTTTAATGTAAAACAATGTTTTGATTGTCCATTTTCCACGTGTTCCCTTGTTTATAATCCTATTAAAGTTTTCCTTTATGCTTTTTGAGATATGCACTTCTTTCAATCTTGGATAATTCGATCCTTGACATTTTATTATGCTATTCTGTTATAGTGTAAAAATATTCCAGATACTCAGGAAAACATTAGAACAGCAATTTTATTTGCTTCCTTAACTTCTTTAATATTACTTTATGGCCTACTTCTCTGTGGACTTCGAACTCTTTGTGCTTGGGCTTCAGTCAGCACAAACTGTCAGCACTTGCTATGTGCTAGAGAATGTGCTAAGTACCAGCACTTAAAACACAAAAATGATAAAACAAAACAAACAAAAGAGATTTTTGCATGCCCCATGCCATGTAAGAGTTCACATACTAGTGGAATGGAAAAGAAGTAGAATACAAAGTAAAACAGAAGATAAAAAGGCAACAAAACAAGACTGAATGATTTTTCCAGAAAATTCAGTTTGTGCGTGTACCACAAGTTTATTGTGTTGCTGTGAGGTAAAAGACTTCTAGCAGTCCAGTTTAAAGTTTAGATTCACTTTCCTTTTGGAAACTCTTTCAGACAGGGTTCTCTAGAGAAACAAAACCAGGACACTAATTATTTTATATATATTTATATAGATACATAACATAAGAAATAGTTAGCTAATCTATAAAGCAATCTATAATCTATAAAGCACCTCATTTCCATGAGACTGCTAGCACACTGGCAGTCCTTCAAGGCTTGAGGGCCACCAGGTCTCTGAATTGCCTTCAGGCTATTGGGCCACAGGCAGCAAACAGCAAGGCAGGTCACCAACAGTCAGTCAGATGACAGGGACCGACAGTCCCCGGCTCAGCGATGTAGACTCCACTAGCATGGCAAAGCAGGTCTCAAACTACAGCGACACAGTCCATGGGCTAGGTGTCCCACAGGTAGTGTAGCTTGCAAATTGAGTCAGAGAACCAGCTAAGGCAGCCACACACTGGTCCCACCATCAAAGATCAATAGACATGAAAAGGGAGGCTCACCGAGCCATTTATCTCTCCGCCCTTCAATTATTCCCTCGTGTTCATTGGCCGTGTTGGCACAATAAGTCTACCTATCACAGAAATACAGGGATATATACACACCCCCTCACACCCACACGCATGCATATTGCTACTAAGATTCCAATTCATACAGGCACATACAGATTTATTATAAACGTATTTAACTGTGTCTTTGTTCTTAGAGCAGGGGTCCTCAGACTTTTTAAACAGGGGCCAGTTCACTGTCCCTCAGACCCCTTGGAGGGCCAGATTATAGTTTTAAAAATATGAACAAATTCCTATGCACACTGCACATTTTTTTAAGGGTGGAGACAGCCCTAGTCATGGACACGGCAGCATGCTGGGTCTCCTTGCTTTATTAGTTTCCAGCCGACCAGTTCAGAAAGTTGGAGAGGGTGAGCCGGGAGAGGGTGAGGCCGCCACCAAGAGCTCTGGACATACTCTCCTAGGGCAGGCTGGGCAGGTACAGACTGTGGGACAAGACCTCCCCGGCCCCACCGGAGACTGGTAGGAAGACCGTGGATCAGTGGCTGCTCTCGCACACAGATGGAGACCTGGGGCTCAGGGGTTGTGCCATGGGCTTGCATGTCCCAGCAGGTCACAGACCATCAGTGCCCTGGTGAGCCTGGAAGGATTCGACCAGAGCGATTCATGCAGTGACTGGACTGCAGCCACCGACTGGGACATGGCCTCGTAGTGGTTGCATCTGCTCACACAATTTAGGGGGTCAGCACCGGCCCTGGGGAGGGCTGGAGCCCCTTTGGGAATTGGGGCTCATAGGGGTGAGACCAGACAGGCAGGGAGGGGCCGCCAGGCTGAGGAGAGAAGCCAAGGGTGTTATGTCTTTTCAGACACCCTAAAACCAGAATCCCAGCCTCGAGCCTCAGAGGCCAAGATGAACCAAGCCTCGGCCCCATCCTGGCACAGGGGATAGGGTCGTCAGGAAACACCGTACCCCCACCCAGTCCTCCCTGCCCGATGGTCAGTAGGCTGTAGTGACCAATGTCTGAGGCTGCTTGGGTTTGGGTTGCCCGCTTACTTCCCCTGGGCGGCAGATTTGTTGTCTTTAGGGATGAGCTTCAGGGAGCTGCTGAATATTCAGTCGCAGAACTGCCCCGGCTTGGAGCCATCTTTGAGGAACTCGTGGCCAAGCCCGCGGCCAAGCCTGTGGCTGGATTTACCACAGGACACCTTAAAGCATCAGGCTGATTGCGCTCGGCCGCTTGGCCACGCTGTCATCGTGGACGGTCTCCGTGAAGGCTGGCCACGGCGACCAGTGCTCGTACTTGGAGCGGCTGGACAACGGCTCGTTGCCGCACTTGGCACACACGGAGACAGCGGGTTCAAAGTGATTCTGGAAAAGCTCGCCCCCGGAGAAGCTGCAGAAAGACATCATGCTACCAGGTTCCAGTCTGCTCTCACACCCCGACAGCTCCGAGCTCACCGACCCCACTGCACAGATCTTATTTTGAAGTAAAAAAACAAAACGGGCAAAAACACCCAGTGGGCCGGATAAATGTCCTCGGCGGGCCGCATGTGGCCCACAGGCCGTAGTTTGAGGACCCCTGGCTTAGAGGATGGCATCAGACAATTTCTCTCAGCAGTGATTTAATTTCATAAAGGCACTTCCCAAAATATGACCAGTGAAAACTGTGGTATGGGATCTGGCAGGTCAATTAAATTTAAAGGAGACAAGCCATATTATGGACACTATTTTAGGGGGGATCTCAAGAGACAATTTTGGTAGATGTTTTTTTCAAGGACACAAAGTGATCCCACAGGCTTATAATGAATTTTTTTAATTGAAAATTGTATTGGTGAGAAAAAGGCTGTAAAAACACGTAGAAGCATTTTTTTCCTATAACGAAACTGCATCTGCAGATTCATCGAGGTTTAGTGTGTTAAAATCATTTCTTTTCTCTGCTGTATCTCTGGGCTCCAATATCCGTTGCAATGGCTTACACAGACACAGCTCACGAATAAAGAGTTTGTTAATAAAGTTAACAAGCTGTAATGCAAGTGAGAAGTGCTCAGAAAAGATATTCATCAAGACATGTTACAAAGCGTCTCCAGGGCCACCAGTAGAGGCCTAAAGGCAATAAGATCCATTTCCTGCATTCGCAAGCCCAACTGCCCTAATTAAGTGCCCACAAACACCCTATTCCTGAACAAAAACACTCAGCTTTACTTTCTTTGTGGGCTGGGAAATCTAGGACTCTGCTTAATGCTTTGTTTCCTGGTTCTGTTGCTTTTCCTGTGATGTCCCAACTGTTGTCTTCTGGATCCAGGAGGTTCACTGCTCAGGGATCTCTAGTCCAGTGGAGGTGTTCGACTCCTGCCTCTCGCTGGTAAGGACAACCTCCTCCTGCTGCTAATCAGCACGCTCATTTTATACTCACAGCAGAATGGCATTCCGGGGAGTCCTGTTCACAATTCCTCGGATGAATACTATCGTCAAGATATTTTCCCACCGTCTTACTATGCCCATGCAGGAAAAGTCATTGGGTGAAGTTAGAGTCATTAGTAAGAAGAGCCACCTTAAATAATTCACAAACCCTGTAGGTAGCAAGGACTATTCTTTGATAATCGTATTGAGGACCTTTAGCCCATTCACTCTACAACCAGGAGCTTGACCTTCAGTCTTTTATTCTTTCTTATTTTTTAAAGCCAAATTCAAAGAATATTGTAAGGAAAGCAATTTAAGTACCTGGAGAATGCCAACATTATCCATTTGACATGGTGTAAATTGAAGAGCATAGAAGTCTTTAAAAGAGATTACAGAGAAATGTAAACACTGTCTTCAGAGGAGCCGGAGGTACCTTGGCAGAGGGAATGTCCAGAAACAGTGCTTCACATTGTTTCTATTAGTTTGAAGCAATACTTTTTGACCTACTGTTGTATTACAGGAAATGTTCCATTTAAAAAGGTGGGGGCATCTTGTTCAGAATCATTAGACACTTTTAAAAATTGGCTAAAAATAATTAGGTTGCTCTTAGATTAAAACTCTATCTGTGAGCAAGTAACAGTTTTCAGATGTAGTTTTATTACCATTAATGAGGATGGCAACATATGTAAAAATATGCTGGAGACAACTGATGGATGGAATGTTATAAGAGCCGTAAGAGCTCCCAATAAAATGATTTTTAAAAGATTTATTTGAAAACCATTCAAGCGTTTCATCAGGGCTAGTGATTCCTGCTTCCTCACCGTCCACATACATGCCAGGTATATTTCTGAACTGCATGGCAAACAAAAGTTTGCTCCTAGACCAGATTCACGTCAGCTTGTGGCAAGTGGAATGGAAGATGTAAAAGAGAGACCTGACCATCTACTTCCAAATCAGTCACAAAACAGGCTTCAGAGTACAATAGTCTGATCCTCAACCCACGCTCCAGATGGCTCAGGAGCTGTCGAGGTTCCACTCCATTGTATGTTCCATTGCACTCTATTCACTATGCTGCCAAGATTGGGGGAGACTCTAGGGCAGCTACCAGTAACACATTACAGAGAAAGGAAGGACGGGCGTGTGCTCTGAATAAAGCTTGTTGGGAGAGGAGTACTATTAGCAGTGGGAAAGACTGCCTCTGCCATCAACGGGGTCCACAGGGCCAGTAGCTTCCTGTTCAAGTCAATGTAAACGTTTCGTCCGGCTGAGCCGTTTGGGAAGGGTAGTGAGAATTTCAATGAATCTTATAGAAAGTCATTCTTTCTCAGTTGCCGAGAAGTTCCTCCCCTGTTCAGTGCTCTAAAGGCTTGCACAGAAAAGAGATTCTTTACACACTTATATAAGAAGACAAGTGCAAAATAAAACAAGCAGCTTTTTTTAAAGAAACTCTAACGTGAGAAGTGATTATATAAAAATGATACCTTTTTTTCTTTTTGAAGAGCTGTGAATTACTTCCTTAAAAGGGAAAATGACCCTTTAGTCAAAGGATCATACAAAAGGACTAGGAAAGGGGGTGCTCTGAAAAAGAGGAGTTAGGTGTCATTTAGTGAACACATGAAAATTAGAAAAGAGTTGGGAGGGAGATCTATGATTGAAGTGATTAGTGAATTCTACTCTCTGTTTAAAAAAATGCTAAAAGCAGCCAGGCAAATATGTACCTACAATTAAGTAGACTTCAAGGACTGCCTAAGAGTTCTTAACTGGAGTAATCCCTCCATGCATGTTACGTTCATTCTTTGTCTGGATCCAAGCATTGATCAATAGAAAAAACGCTCCCCGGCATTACCCAGAGAAACCTGGAGAAAGTAACATTGAGAGATAGGGTATTAACATTTAAATGACGATTAGGCAGATTCCATTTGATCTTGAATACACGTTCTTCGATTGGGTTGCTGTTATTGTTAATTGCCTTCAATGGTAGCTCTGACGCATAACAACCCCATCTAGAACACAATAAAATGTTGCCTGGCCCCACATCATCTTCCCAATTTTTGCTAGGCTCTGGTCTTTATTACTATCATTGTATGCTTTGGTGCTTTCTAGTTGAAAAGGCGTTTTATCCAACAGTACATGATTTTGTTGTGATGGGTAAGGTTTCCCCGACCGTTTTGAAAGTGTATTACTAGGGTTTTCTATTTATGCTGGACTGCACTGCAACCACTCCACCACGGACGGATGCGCCTGTATGTGAAATATCAGAGACATAACTTCCAGCATCTTCACAACAGCAACCCATGACCGTATGACAACCGGACTGATGGGTATTAGGTAGACATTATTACTATTTCTAGAAAAATAACTCACAAGATTAAAGGAAGTTAAGTACTTTTCAGAACACACAGAGTAGATGAAGGCCCTTCCATAATGCCTCCAGGAAAACGGAATTTAAGTTCCACTTGGCACACAACTCCTGATTTACATTAATGTTTGAACCCATCCAGCAGTGCCTTTGGAAGCAAGGCCTGGCAATCCGCTTCTGTAAAGACCATGGTCATGAGAACGCGACAGAGCCGTTCACTTCGTCACCAATCGGAGTGCCATGGGTCGGAATTGCCTTGGTGACAACATGTTTGATTTTCTGACGCTTGCTCGTCAGTGTCATCAAGTCATTTAGGTTGAACTGAACTCTACTGTCTCTGTGATACAGTCATGTATCAGTTTCAGAATTTGGTGATGCAATCGTACACTTTTCTGCTAACCTGAAGGCTCTAAAACCCAAACAGAAATCACTGGAAGCTTTAGGTGACACCGTGTTTCTGCTAGGATGTCCGTGAGGTTATTCTACATTCAAATGGACTTGATGGTGATTGGTTTGGGTCATAATCAAAGCACCTGGATCGACCTCCTCTGCCAACATCTGTTCATTAGTGTGCTTTTCTTCCTTCCTCAAACGCTTGTCTTCCGTCGAAGCGAGTTAGAGTGCAGCTAGCTGGAGAGCTCTTTCTTGGCTTGAAGCCACATGGACGCATAGCACCCTTATGGGATAGAAACTTTGTTGGATCCCCTGGAAAATGGGAAGTCAGTACAGTATCAAGTGTAAGCTTAAAAAAATAGATACGGTACCTCTACAGACATAGGATCTCACAATCCCCCCTCAATCCTGCGCTTTGGCTTTATGCTAGTCATAAGCAATATGAGGCAGCACCTGCGATTGTTGTGAAGGTTATAGCAAGATGACAGAATAAATGACTAGCAAGGAGTTGTGATTTTTTATTGTCCTTCAGCCATCCAAACTAGAAACTGCTTATATAAGACAGAATTACAACTCCGCAAGTGTTTCCATGATAATGATGTTCAACAACTGAGAGAAAAGAAAACCTTCGTGTTTCATCGTGGGTGGGGGGGGGGCGGGAAGCATGGTGGGGGAGGAGTGAAGAGACACACATTAAGCCACTATAGTTAGTTTTTCTCTCATTTATTTTTCTAATGAGTACATGGTAGGTGCTCATCCAATATTTAGTAAGTTTAATTTAAATTATTGTGATTGTCATTGTTTTTATAATGCTTCATATAACATAATTTCAAAAATGAATGATGCATCAGAAAATACCTTTGCTTATAACAAACTGCATACATGGGAATAGCTGTTACCTAATTAATTGATTTAGCAGATTTAGTAAGCATCTCTGAAGATAGAAAGATAAATAATATCTTGGTCCTAGGATAAATTAACATAATGGAAAAGAAGATGTCAGGAAAAGTTGTCTTGGAAACAACAAAAATGATCACTAAACTATTTCCTTGAAAATTAGCAAAAGATATTACTAGTTGTCCTTACACTAAATTGCTGGACATTTTCTATCAGATAGTCTGAGATCATCTGTTTCTATAGGGCTGTGAACCTTTGATTGTCTTTTATTGACTAGGAAGTTTTGCAACTCTATTAAGAATGGAAGTTATGTCAGAGGAAGCTGATAGCAGTGTAAATGCTTCTTGTCCACAGCAAGGCAAATGAATTTTTTCTAGTGCAGAAGAAAACTATCTGTAAGGCATTTTTATTTTAACTAATTTCATCATCTTTTGTTTTTCCACACTAATTAAGGAATAAAACATACCTTGATAGATGTTTGTTTTATGTTTTTATAAGAGCTGTGATTTTGCCATTTTGAAAATTACAATGTCACAAAAGGAAACTACAACCCACTTGGTGCCTGTTGGTAATAGCTATTAAGTCAAACTGTGGCATTTATGTAAATTCTTTAATTGTAATAACACTTCTATATTAGTACACAGTGTTTCATCACCATCTACTTTTGAATAAGTATATGTATGTTTGAGAGACAAATCTAATCTTTATAGAAGCCAGTACTATACCTTTCAGAAACTGAAAGCAAAGAAACTTTCGCTGAAAAATACATTTAATTATGTATTATGCATTGGATATGATCACACCTCTATTATTATGTATAATCGTTAATTTATGGCTCATCTATCCAAGATAATGATAATTATTATATTTTATAAACTACACTTACATATTTGTTCTACTTGAACACACAATTCAAATAAAAGTAATTATTTCCCTCTTTGTTTTCAAATGCTAAAAAATTAGTAAAATAAAAGGAAAGACATTTTTTAAAGGAAAGATTTTTAAAATAAACTAAATACAGATTTTCTTTAGATTTTCACATGGTTTTATAAAAAAATTAAGGATCCCATTTTTTTTTCTCTGTAGGCGGTGATCACAAATGGTTATCTCATCTGGTTTCATAAGAGAGAATATCTTTTCTTGACTCCCTGACCTCACTCACAGATTCTCCTCACATGATGGACATAGTTCTCTCAAAACAACCTTTCCCCTCCATTAAAAAAACCCTATAGGGAGTGCAAGTTCAAGAGCAATGGCAAGCAGCATGACCTTGTATTCACGTCCTATCCTCAGGAACTGAAATTCATGGAAGGTAGAGGCAACATGCATAACCCTGGGTAGCCCCATACGTGGTGCGACTCCATGAGTTAGCAAAGACCAATCATAAACTATTTTTTTACTCTCAGATTATCCATTGTCATGAAGGGCAAGTTATATCATCTGGGACAACATATGAATTTTAGTGTGAGACAAACCTGGGACTGAATTCTGGCACTGTTTTTTCATAGCATCTTTCCATCTGGACATTAAGAAATGAAACACACTAGCATGCAGTCCCCGTATCTTGTTTCCCTTATTCGTCCCGTTCTCACTAGAGCCGAACCTTATGTTGGATCTCGCTGAGAGAAAGAAGTTATTCAGATTTCTCTGGGTGCATGTGCTTAGACATCCTCTGAATGAAACTTCCGCTTTCCAGTTGAAAAAGCTCTGTGTAAAAATATTTGAAGAGATGATAAATGTGAAGGCAGCCCAGCGGTCATTCAGACATTGACAATTACTACTATGACACAGCAAGTAACGGAGCGAGGTTTCAATCTAGGTCTATTTAACCTCAAAGCCTAATGCTTTCTCCTGCATTGTCTTTCTTTCATTATTTGCCCACATTTTTGTTTCTGCATCACCCACCAAGCCGATTTTCAAAGTAGTTGAACTCTGGAAATAATTTGTCTGGTATGTCTTTAAATGGACAAAGAATCTGGATAATAGTGCATCAAGATAGACTACCAGAAACGTGTGACCATCCCGTCATATTTACCCAGCATCATTCCATGTGATGTAATCATGAGATCTACCTCCCTCAAGTGAGTTTTACAAAACTGAACAGTGTGATTTCCCATGTCCTGTGGAGATAACATTTCAAAAAGTGAAAAGCTACAGCAAGTTTGAAATTAAGCAGATGAGCTAGAATCAGTATCATGTATTTGTTTATTCCATCATCTTGCCTTTTCAGCATTTCTGTTACACACAGCACTTTTGTCTATAACATGGCTTTCTGCAGGGCAGTGGATAATTTAATGTGGCTCTTCTAGCTTCTGTAACTCCCACCAAATTACCTTTACCTTATGGGTCTGGATAAGAGAAGATAGGGGAAGATACTGATAGGATTCAGTTAACAGGATTGTTTGTTAACAGGATTCATTGTGATTCCTGTGACAAACACCCTGGGAAACAGAAAGGGAGGAATTCAGTATCAGCAAGCAAGGGTCAGAAGCTGAAGTATGTCCTCTGGACCATGAACTTCTGTTCAATGAATCTCCATGGTCAAGAAGACAGCTGTAACATCTGAGGAGTGGAAGAGAAATAGCAGCAGATCTATGAACCAGAACTTGACGAACTAGGTGCTCCAGGAGGCTGGCTTCTGGTACAAGAATGTCTATGGGCAATTCATTGGGGAAGTGGAGTTTCCTGACCCTTAGACTTAGAACTGTGCCTTGGGACTGACGTTTCCTGGAGAAGGGTGCTTCTGGGTACTTAATTCAGGGAGCCGGCTTCACTGACCCATTGACCCGGAGCTAAGTGAATCTGGGTTGAGGGTCAGCACAGTTACATGTCCTTGGGACATTTATTAACAGCTCTGAAAGAACTTTGTAACATCTACTGACTGAGCATCTGAATTGTTACCTGTTCACATCCACAAGAAACCAGGTCTGTGAGCTCTGGTTAGATATTGCAATAAATTTTCATTCAGTAGCCGAAAAGTAAAGAGTCTTTTTTTTTTTTTGAGATAGAATATTTTATCATTTTGAAATCAGCTCTGTCAAGCACTTTAAAAAACAAGCAAACAGAAAAGAAATCCCATGCAATGTAATGGGAATAAATTGTCCAATGCAAAATTGAGAGTTAAGAGGAATGCTGTTTTAATAAAATAATGTGGACGTGTTCAAAGCATTGAAGGAGCCATTCTGTGTCAATAATTTTCACAGTCATTATTATTACAAGTGTTGCTGTTTTTAAGGTTGAACCTTACAAGCTGGTGCGAATAGAATTCTAGGAGAGGAAGACACGCCAGAAAGAGAGAACTTCAAACCGACTGTGAATATTGTTTGTTCCCCTTTGTACTCGCTAGATGAAAATCAGCTCTCAATTTTCGTTTCCTTCCTGTTAAACAATGACCTCTATAACCTGAAAGAAAATTAATGGTGTGCAAGAAAAACATTTTTTAATGATCCTGAAAAAGGTTAATTACCTTAGCAACTAGAAACTGTTCATTTCTTCCCAAAACCTCTCTTAAATTCCCTCTGCTACCATACCTTATTTGTCGAATATTTATATATCAAATGATTCCTTTTCTCTAAAAAAAAATGCCACTCCTAGGCTTAGCCTTGCCACTGCTTTTATTTATTTAAACAAAATATATTCCATGTAATTACAGATACTTTTTATACTCATCATATTTACCTTAAATATGAAAACCCATTGAAATATATATTTAAAATTGGTGCCTTGTGTCCTATGCTTTATTTAATAAGTAATTCAATTATTTTTAATATTATTTTGAGGTGGAAGCTTATGTTTTATATCTAGTTATAACACTTTCATAGCTTTACATGTGTACCAATGTACTTTAGGGGCTTTTACTGGTGAAATACTCTAAGCATCAATCATTTGTCTTCCCAGTATAAACTAAGTTTTATGTCCATTTTCCACCAAATGAAAAAAGTGATTATGGCTACGGTTTGGGATCCATTTTCATTTTTTTTATCCTGATGTCTAGTTTTCTTTTCCCAAGGTCATTTTCCAACATGAATTCCCATAACTAACAGTGCATACCTATAGCAGGTTGAGTGAATAAAGATTATTTCTATGTCATAACAACAGAAAATAATTAAAGAGTGAGACACTGTGGGTCATATTGCTTTTGTGTCCAATGTAACATGAAACACTTAAAATTCTATATGTTCATGAAAATTTGGATATTCAGCATCATGAAAGAAAAACCTCTTGAAACTGGAGTGCTTCATTTATAATTTCTAACAACAAACAATCAATCATCACTTCCCATGAGCCCCCTGCCTCTGAGTCAAGTCCAACTCCTAGTGACCCGTGTATAGGATTCCTGAAGGCTGCAAACCTTTGTGGGAACAGATAGCCTCAATCTTCTGCTGCAGAGCGGCTGGTGGGCTTGAACCACCAACTTTGAGGTTAGCTGTCTAACATTTACTGAACAGCACCAGTAGGACTCCTTTTCATCATGAATAGTTCTTTGTAAATAGATATTTGTAGTAAAGTGAAATTTTCTAAAACAAGTTCTTTCATCTATGGCTCGGACCTCCCACCAAATGATTGGGTAGGCTGTGCAAACAGTGTCTGTGAAACACGGATAGAAGGAACTGGTCTTTTTGTTGGCCATTCCCATGAGTATAGGAAAGCTACCACAGAAGCAGGAGCAGAGAGAATTCTCGGGAACAGCAATGAAGAAGAACCACCAGCAGAGCATGTTAGAAATCTCTGACTAAAGTTTGGTGGCAGCCGATGCCAAGGACCACTGAGGCCACAGGCTGAGGCAGCAAAAGTATAAGACAGGCTGGAGTAGGTGACTTTGGTGGTCATGTGAGGCATAGAGGCAGAGCCTGGGGCTAGTTTCCTGGCCCATGAGGCAGATCTCAGGGACCAAGTGGCTGACAGGCTACAGGCTAGAGAAACGCATGGCTGTTGGCTGAGATGTGTTGCTGTTGACAAAAGACTGTATCACTGTTTTCTGATCCTGACTTGTGACAAGCTAGTGACTCCCCTAATAGCCCCATAACTCTGATTGGAGTCTGAGTTTTGTGGGGCCGCTGCCATGGACAGTTGAATCTTAGAAGAGAAGTCAAGGTCCATGGGAGCGATGGATGGCATCGGACTAGGATCAAGGAGGCTGGACGGTGGAGATAAGCCTGATCTCTGCATTGCAGCAGTAGGCCTTGAACTCGTGTGCAAATGGATTCTTCTGTGGAGAAGGAGTTCTTTCTGTAGCCAAAGGAGGTCACATGTGGTCTCTGCTCCTTTTATACAAATGAAATACACACCAGGTATATGATAATGTATTAGCCTTTCAGAAGATATATGCTTGGGTATTCGAAAGAGGTCCTTCTCTATGGGGTTTACCATTTACATGAGCACACTATAGGTATCATTTCTCTCTCTGTCTCTCTATCTGTTTCTCTCTGTTCTCTCTCTCTCTCTCTCTCTCTCTCTCTCTCTCTCTCTCTCTCTCTCTCTCTCTCTCTATTGGGTTTTACCTCAAGGTCTGTGATCCACCTTGAGTTTATTCTTGTGCATGGAGTCAGGTAAGTGTCTTGTTTCATTTATCTTCAGGTAGATATCCATTTTTTCCAGCACCTGCTTCCCATTGGATATTTTTTGAGTGCTTATCAAAGATCAGTTGACTGTATGCTGATGATTTCGTTTCTGGGTTTTCAGTTCTTTTCCATCGGTCTGATATCTTTCATTATACCAGTGCCATGCTGTTTTGACCCGTTGCTGTAAAATAGGTGTTATAATGAGGTTAAGCAAGCTGTGTGGCTTTGTCCTTCTTCTTGCGGGGTTCTCTACTAATTCTGGGCTTTTCCCTTCTCCATGTGAAGTTGATAGTCCACAGGAAAGGGAGAGAGGGACCAGACCTCCACCTGGTATGCCAAATCTTGAGGGCAACAAACTGGCTTGAAGCAGTGAACCAACAGAAAGGTCAGTGGGGCTGTCCCCAATCCCAGCCACATCAACCCCCTCCATAGAAGAATGCACTACAGAGGACAGCACTCAAGATACAGCTGAGAAAAAAAGGCTGGTCTGCCCAGACCATAAGAGACCAAACTAAGAGGGAGGGAGTGAGGGGGAAAGGGAAGGAGAGAGAGAGTGAAAGAGAGAGAATCCTAGTTCACCAAGACCCAAAGACAACACTTCTGCTCAGAGCAGCAAAGGAACAGAGAGGACTGTAAGGCCAGCCCCAGCAGCAGCTGCAAAGTGCCCGCAATTACCCGCAGTGCTGCAGGGGACCGCACCGGAGACACAGTGCAGGAATTGTGCCAGTCTGAACTACCCTTCATCCCCACCCTACCAGGGAGAAACACAAAGGGAGAGCAAGAGAGCAGCAAGGGGAGCAAAGCTAAGAAATCCTCAAGGAATCGCCCAAATCTACTTCAGACTTGGTGGGCAGGAATCGCCCAAATCTACGTCAGACTTGGCAGGCAGGGCTTGGCACCTGATCAGAAAACATTCAGAAGGGTCAGCAGACAGACCTGGAACTATTTATAGACCCATACCTTCTTTTTTCTTTCTTTTTTTTCATGTCTAACTCTATAAGATAGACAAGATAACTGCACAGAGATAAAAAATACAGACCAATGATTCCAGGGGGATATAAAGGAGGGGGTAGGGGAATGGGAGCGGGCACCCATCAAACCCAGGGACAAGGGAATAACAAGAGATCTAAAATCAATGGTGAGGAGAGTGTAGAACACCTGGTGGGGTTTGATCAAGTGCAATGTAGCCTAGAGGAATTCCTGAGATCCTAATGAAGGTCGAACATGATAGTGGGATGGGAGGACCATCAAAGGACATAGAGGAAAGAACTGCGGGCAAAAGTCATGTATAGAGGCATACATATAGGCATGTACATATGTAAACATATTAATATATAACAATATGGAGATGGGTCTATGTACATATACTTACATGTGGAGTATCAAAGTAGCAGACGGACATCGGGCCTCTACTCAAGTACTCCCTGAACAAAAGAACACTTTGTTCTAACAACCTGGCATTCTGTGATGCTCACCTTCCTGGCACAATCGCTGAAGTCTAAATGGGTGCATAAGCAAATGTGGTTAATAAAGCTGATGATGCCCAGCTATTAGAAGATATAGTTTCTTAGTTCTTAAAGTCTTGAAGTTAAACAAGTGGCTATCTAGCAGGCAAGCAAAAAAACCCACATGGAGGAAGCACACCAGCCTGGGTGATAACTAGGTATCGACGGGAGCAGGTATCAGGCATCAGAAGACACAAAATGGATGCGAATGAGGGGGGTCGGAGTGGAGGCCCAAAGTCCATCTACAGACAAGTGGCCTTCTCCTCAAAGAAGGGTCACAAGGAAGGGATGAGCCAGCCAGGGTGCAGTATAGCACTGAGAAAACACACAACATTTCTATAGTTCTTCCTCCTCACCAGCATCATGATCCCAGTTCCACCTTACAAATCTGGCCACATAGGAGCATGTACACTGGTACAGATAAGAGATCTTGACATATGGAATCCAGGACAGATAAACCCCTCAGGAACAATAATGGAAGTAGGATAGAGGGAAAGCGGGGAAAGAAGGGGGAGAAAGGGGAAACTGATCACAATGATAATATATAACACCCCACCCAGGTGGGCAAACAACAGAAATGTGGGTGAAGACAGATAGTGAACTATATAAGGTATAAAAATAATAATTTATAATTATTTCAAGGGTTAACGAGGGTGTGAGGGTGGGGTATGCAGGTAAAAAGAGAACCTGATACCAAGTAGAAAGAAAATGTTTTGAAATGATGATGGAAACATAAAAATGTGGTTGATACAAATGATGTATTGATTGTTATATGAGCTGTAAGAGTTCTTATAAAATGATTTATGAAAAAAAAATTTTAAAGATCAATACAAGACTACTGCCAATGATGAGGTGACCAGGTGGCAAAGTGAGTTGCACATTGGGCTACTGTCCCCAAGGTCAGCAGTTTGAAACAACCAGTCAATCCTTATGAGAAAGATGAGGTGTTCTGCTCCCTTAAAGAGTCAGTCTCAGAAACCCACAAGAACAATTCTACTCTGCCCTTTAGAGTTGCTATGGGTTGGAATCAACACAATGGCAGTGAGTTTGTTTTTTGGAGTCTCAATGATGGAGATTAAAAATGTCCCAAATGTTTGACTTTTCCATTTATTACCCTGATATCAACCACCGCTCTCACTTTTAGTTACTCCCTCCCCTTCCAAAGTTCTATAATTTGCTGTGACACCTCACAGAAATCATGAACCATTAAAGAAATGACTCACTTGGTTATAGGTGCTACTAAGTCCCAAATGAAGTTCAGACACTAGTCTGCAGGGTCTTCCTCATTCATAAGGCCATGGGCACTGGCGAAAACAGGCCAAGAGATAGACTGCAACTCAAGTCCTAAGAGCCAGAGGCTACACACAGGCAAATCAGGTACAGAATCCAAAGCAAAAGAACAAAATACTCAAAAGTGAAATCTATCTCACTTGTTTCTGTATATGTTCCATCAAGACAGGGAGATCATAAGGATGATATTGAAAAAGGGCTGGGTTTTTGCCTTCTGCAGACCATGCCCCCATGGAAGGAAAAGGTGGTGACTTTGGGCACACCCACCAGTAAGGTAGGAGCTAAAAAATATATCCCACCTCAATCTTCTCTCATTAGCATAACAGTGCCCCTTTCAAAATGGGATTTTAGCTATGTGAGCAGAGTCTAGAACTTACAAGACGTCTAAAAGGGAGAAGTCTGCCTGGAAGACACAGGTTGTCTGTCAGTTTGTCGTGCTGTGGTGGCTTGTGAGCTGCTGTGCTGCTGGAAGCCAGGTCAGTGGTATTTCACCTGCCAGCAGGGTCATGCAAAGTGAACAGGTTTAGTGGAGCTTCCAGATTAAGAGCAGAGTGCCAAGGGAGACTCATTTGTCCACCTTGAAGGAAATAGCCACTGAACACCTCATGCATGTCATCTAAACATTATAAGAGGTATTGCCAGATATGGCCCTCAAGTCACAGAGTATTGGAGGTATAACTGAGGAGGAGCTGCCTTCTCAGAATAAAGTCAATTATCGTGGTTTGAATGGAGGAAAATCTGTGGGAATAAGGGCTTCAGGCCCTTCATTTGCTGATGGACCATGAACCAAAATAAGAAACTTCTGCAAAAATCTAATTATCAGAGCTTGGAATATATGAAGTATAAATCTAGAAAAATCGTAAGTTATCAAAAATAATACAGAACATGTAAATATCTATATATTAGGCCTTAGTGAGCTGAAATGCACTGGTATTAGCCATTTTGAATCAGAAAATCACCTAGTTTACTCTGCTGGAAATGACACAATCAGGAGGAATGGCTTTGCATTCATTGCTAAAATTGATATTTGAAGATTGATTTTGAAGTGCAATGCAGTCTATGATAGGATTATATGCACATACATTTAAGGGAAGCCAATCAATACAACTATTATTCAAATATTTGCACCAAGCCCTAAAGCAAGTGGTGAAGAAATTGAAGAATTCTACCAGTGAGTACAGTCTAAAATTGATCACTCAATTCAATCAAGATGCATTGCTAATTGTCATGACTGAAATTCAAACTTTGAAAACAAAAAGGAAATAACAGTAGTTGGCAACTATGGCCTTGGTGATATAAAGGAAGCCAGACATCGCATGATGGTGGAATTTTCTAAGATCAATGACCATCGCTAGTGAAGAATATTCAAAGTACCATGGACCACAGGAAAAAAAACACCTAAACCCTTCTTGGAAGAAATACATCCAGAATTCTCCTTAAAGCTGACATTCTGACTTTACCTCATGTATTTGGCATATCTTGTCAGGAAAGACCAATCCTTGGAAAAATACACCATGCAGAGAAATACGGGACGGCCTTTAACAAGACAGACCGACAGCTGGCAGAGTGGTGCCAACAATGAGCTCAAGCAAAGGAACACTGTGAATATGGAGCAAGTCCTGCTAGTGCTTTGCTCTATTGTACAGAGGGCTGAAATTGAGCCACATCAAATCATTAACTATATATCAACTGATAAAATATAAATATAAAACTGGACATAACAAAGCAAAAAAATCATTCCCTTGTGTTCCTGCACAAACAGAGGCAGTTTTTTTTTTGTTCCAAAATGTCTTGGGTTGTATTTTTAAGATTGTTTATGTAGTAGATGCCCTCAGGATATGGAGTGTGTCCCCAGGGAGCAAAGGAGAGACATACCTGGTGTCTAATTTGACTTAGGCTCTATCTGCCGCCAGGTAGATTAGCAAGATTTGTTTGCGATCTGATAGGAAAGAGTGACGTTTCTTAAAGTTGGAGCTCCCTGGGGATGCCCTATATGCACAACCTTTACCTGCGCCCATTGACCTCACCCAGAGAATTTGAGGGATAAGATGCAAATATGAAACTCTTACTGATTTCTGTCCCATCATTAATGAATTTTTAACCTGTATCGTTCATCCAAGAATATCTTATCTTTCACAATGTCTATGAAACAACTGTGGATTGACTTAAAGCTTCTAAGTAAAAAAAAAAAAAAACCTCAGAGCTTCCACAGTTCTTTATAGTGATATAGTTTTGAGGTACGTATATGAAAATTTTGATGATAAGATTTATGTAACTAAGGAACCCTGTAGGTGTTGTGGTATAAGTAGTGGAATGTTAACGTTAAGGTATCAGCCACTCCTAAGAAGAAAGATGAGGTTTCTCAGGTACATAGGTATCCTATGAGTTGAAATCAATTTGATGAGAGGATGTATTGGAACCAAGTATTTCTCAGGCATTGGCACATTCCTTTTCATGAGTAATTTTTAATTATCCTTGGACATCAGATTTATGTATTAGTCTCCATCAACCTCCCTATAATAACTGGTGATGATCAAATTATAATAACAAAAGGATGTGATTTGCTAACATGTCCTGCTATGTTGACTTAATAAAGCACATATAGTTAAAATAGAGTTTTGAAATGTTGGGCCACTTCAAAGATATGCTTGATCCAATATTTTATTGGGATATTAAGTATAGCGTGAATATAAAGAATCTATTCATTCCTTCTTCAAACTTTTGTATATATGGTAAATTTTCAGCTGAACATCTCATTGTGAATTAAGCTCTGTTCCCATACAGTTATTCTCCCATTTGGTTTTTGGTGTTAGATATCCTAATCTGGGTTTGGTACAGAAATGTGTGAAACACAGCATTGAAATTACGGCAGCCAGTACTGAGAAGAATTTCCTATTAAGAAATTTAATCATGGGAACACTTATGTTCAATAAAAGTTATCAAAAGGCATTATCATAATGAGGAGCTTCAGTGCTCCTCAACTACAGCACCTTATGAATTATGCCGAGCTATTTTTAAACTACAATGCAACTAAATTAGGTTCCTCTTTCGTTAAAAAAATTTAAAGCATAATCAATTACTATTCTCTCTTCATTTCTAATTTCCACAATGCTTCCTTGATTATGTAAACCTACAGAAATCAGGTTTTTGTGTGTTCTTTGTTTCCAATTTATATCAGTTTATTATTATTATTAGTGCTAGCTTATGAGACCAACTGGCACCGGTAAATGGTCCATCAAGGTGGAACCCAGTAAAGGCTCCCTCCATTCTTTTCAGCTGGACTAGTCCCACAAACAAACTGCCTCTATTTATGAGAATAAAAGGAGGTAGGACAGAAAGAGTAGATCATGTGAATCTTCAAATAACAACAGCTATATGACAGTTTCAGGCCTGTGTGTGAAGAATTTGCATTTATCCCATGAAGCCTGCCTGAGTTCCACTTTCAAATTTTCACGTTGCCAGTCAATTGGCAGAGGTCAATAATGTCTTTTTCTAAATGCAACTTTTCTTATAATTGTACCTCAATAACTGACAACTGGTCCTGACAAAAAGACAAGAAAGACCCGTGCTTGTTCTAAGAAAATATCGCTACATGGCAGTTTGGAGACAGGACTGCTCTGGAAAGTCTCTGCTATTTTTGGACCATTAGCATCAAGTCAAGGTTTTAAATGATAAACTCAATTAGCGTGGAGTTTACTAAGTGGTCTAAAATAGTGTGCATTAGGAGCTCTCTACAGCATGAGGCTCATTAAATGACAGTATCAATATGATCACCTTTTAGTAACACAATCAATTTGTTTGTCTTTGAAGACTAGCGATGGTCAGACTAAATTAAATTTAATGTATATTGGTTAAGTTATTTATAGCATCTACAGTTACAATATCTCACAATAAGAATGGTGATTTTCAAATAGTCCTGGAACAAAGTGAAAAATAATTCATAAAATAGACCTAGTGAGGTGAAGAAAGCTGACTTTTGTTTGTTTCCAATGGTCTTAATAGTTCTTTTCCTTAAGTCTGCAAAACAAACCTTCAGACTAATCGGAATCCTGTGATCCCCACATAGGCTGCAGACGTGAGTGTTGCGTTGGCAAATCAGGATTCCATGAAGCCTTTCAGATTTATCCTCCTGGATTCCTACTGACAGGTGCTATGCAAACAGCACTATTATGATATGCTAAACATATTCATTGTACTTAATAAGGGAAACAAGGAGATTCAAAGATGGGACAATCAAAGCAGTTTGAATTTAGTTCAAAGGCATCAGAATTCTCCATTCTCCTGCACTTCCTTTCATGTAGGACGCATGAATCAAATAAGAACGGCAAGGATCTTATGTGAATGGTGGCCACATGTGTTGGATTCAGATTTGTTTCGTTCTCAATAACACATTTTATTCTAGATAACTGTTGCCTTTTAAGATAAGATTTTCAAATAACCACCTCAACCATGTCCTACATTTCATACTTGCATTCCAAGTGTCTGGCTCTTTGATGTTCTGGGGGACTGTCTAGAGCATCAGTGGGAATCAGCTTGATCTCTTTATGTTAAAGTTGATCTCTAGGATAAATCAGCTCTCTATACTTCAACAGTAATTGATACAACTCAGAGTCAAAATAATTTATACACCAGAGATTATAATCTAAAAAAATACCATCTCCATACAGTAAAATAAAATCTCTCTTTCAATAAAGAATACTTTTTTATTCAAAGTCCTGAAGTTTACATAGATAGATATCTAAGGATACCTTTAAACTTCAATTCTGATATATCTGAATTGATTGCCATTCTGTTAGGGTGGGCTAGGGGGTGCCATAACCTTACAGCTGAATAATCTGTACCCCAGAAATAAAAAGAAGATGTTTAATCAGCTTCCAGTTAGAAAAGAGTGTTTGTACATATGCCTTGATTTCTATCCACTTTGGTAACATCAGAAAGCAAGAAGAAACAAGAATAAGAATACAAGTAGTTTTTGATTTTTACAAAGAAAATGTTGATCTTTCAAATCATTTAAATTATATACTTCTTCTTAATAAAACTATTTTTAGTAAAACTCTTGAAACAACTTTTTCTTAACTGATTGACAAGTATTGCACTATACATTTTAAGACATCACATTCTAAATAATAATTAAAATTCTGACAGATATTCATTGCAACTAGAAATGTCATTCTTTTATTATTAAGTTATTTTTAACGTCAATCTAAAAATAATCCTGAGCAGTCGAGTAAGTGTAGGACCGCTATCCCCAAGGTTAGCAGTTTCAGGCGCCAGCTGCTCTGCTGGAAAAGACGACTGACGCCATCCACTCTGAGCCGCCATAAACTGGACCATCTTTGAAACCTCCTAGAGAATCACTGGGAACTGGGATTTGCATGATGGCAGTGGGATTTGGGGTAAAGGATATTTCAGTTTAGAAAATAGTCATGACCAATGCCATTAAAATATTTTTGTCAAGACTAAGGTTTCACTCGGTTTGGAAATACTATAACTATTAATACCTTACTTTTGTTGTTTTTCTCTCTCCACAATTACTGAAATCCTAGTGAAATTTTGACATTCTTATTGAAACATTTTATACAGACGATCTTCTCTAGATAGGTAACCATCTAAAGACCAGATTTTTTAAAGGCCTATGTAATCATACCATTTCATTTATTAAGTATATTGAGAAGCTTGGATCATGACATCTTCACTCTGGACACAATTGAAATTTCTTGTTGAACTAATATTCAAAGGAATATGTAAATCATGCATGCACAATTTTAAATCCTCCCCCTTGCTTAAAGGCAATCTCCTGAATTAATATATTAGTGAATAATAATGAATTTGTTCATTTCATTAGCTTATTTTAAAAAAAGACAAATGTATTAATCCCTACAACATCTTAATGGTGTGACAAACTCTACAAAGATGGAATCAACAAGAGTCAGCTTTGCTTCCTAGAAATCTGTCTTGTTTTCCCACAAACTACAGTTGCAATGTGTTCTTGAGATTAATCTTATTCCAAATTCAGAAGTCATCTCTCAGGTCTGACTCATGTTGAACCAATGCATGTTCTAAAGCATTGTCTCCATAGGGTATCGAGGGCTGATTTCTTTTTAAAGAAATGATGAAGATCTCTGTCTTGGGTACCGCTGAGTGAATTCAACCCTCTTAATTTGCAGTTAGAAGCCAAGTCAAGCAAAGTATCATTTATACCATCCACGGACTCTGTTCAATCCCACAAACCTGAAGGAAAACACACCCGTTTAATTAACTTGATGTATAAGTTAACTGCATAGCCCTAAATTTATTAAACATGTAAGGAAGATATTGATTAACTCTCACTTGTAAACTGTCTAAAAGAATAAGGTTATATAGTACATAATAATATTTACTAGAAATAAATTTTTGCATTTAGCAATTGTGTTCATTTATGAGAAAGCTTCATTTAGACCTTGAACTTTACAAATAGTTATTCATTTAAACAATCTGGTAAATAGGCAATAAGTACTTATGATGTGCCACTCAGTGGGTACGCTGCTGCCTATCACTACAGTTTCATACTGTGTCAGGGGAAATGATTAGTGCAAAAAAATCATCTATTTTAGTAAGTGAACATATAATTAGAAGATGTTAAGGCCTTCAAAGCACACTTATATATCATATATTCCAGAGCATGAATATCACTTTCTGAGGAGAAGAAACAAGGACTGTTGTTCAGCAGAGCAGGTGGAACCACCTAAAATCAACTCTGAAATGTTCATTTCATTGTATCATCTGAAACACTATGGGCATTTTGTACTTCGCATCATTGTCTTAATTGTTATGTTTAAAAAAGCACCAATGACTATTTTTTCAACATATTATTTGTAACTGAAAGAATCATGCAAGTTTATTTTCCTGTCATATAATTAAGCTACGCATTGAAAAAAATTCAAGACTATATAATCCTTAAGTAACTGGGTTTCCTTAAAATTTGTTTTTCCTAAATATAAGTACCCTTTTTAAAATGTACAATTATTTGCATGGGGTAGCTGTGAAGGGTGGATGCTTTTACTGTGTTGTGTGCCAGGAAGTGATTTGGGAGGTTACTAAGGGCTCCCTATCTTCCATGTGATCTTTAGAAATATTTAGCCCTTGACACTCAGCCAGGCAGAGTGTGATGGATGACTTCAGGAATTGAACTCTAACCTTTACTGGGAGAATATGCCCTTTGTCAGAAGTATCTCAAAGGATTCCCATTATCCTTCAATTTTTAAAAGATTCTTAAAATTACTTATAATTTTTGCCTTAGGAAAACTTCCGTTTTGGTATGTAATAAGTTAATAGCAAAATTATGGGTTCCAAACAGTCACGCATTGATGCAAGTAATTGCCGATGCAAGTAATATAAATATAACCAGAAAGTGATAACCACCAGCCAGTTATCAAAATAATTCACTGCCCTTCATACAAATCGATATAATTTATTTTGGACACTGAACAACTATTGGAAAAGACAAAGAAAATGTGATTAAAATTAAAGCCTTATGATGTCTCATATTTAATTGTTTTTAAGCACAGACACAAGCTCTATGTAATACCTAAATCTTTAGAGAAAAAAATTAAACACCAAGAGAATATATGATCGACTGATGAAATTGGCACATAACGAACAGATTAATAGAAAAAGTTGGATGTTTATTTCAGTTTTGGGGAAGTGTTGACATTTGCTATTTTTTATTAAAATAAAATGAGCATGAAGATAAAATTTCAACATTCTACTTACAAACACCAAGTATTCATCAAATATGGTTTGCTGAGTAAATCAAACACGTTTAATGAAATTTGTGGTTCTTAGATGCCTTCATGTTGGTTCCAACTCAGAGAGACTCTGTACACTACAGAACAACACAGCACTGGGTCTGAGCCACGCTCTCAGGTATTGCTAGATGTCAGCCCATCGCTGCAGCTATACTTGTTCATCAAAGGACATGTAAGCTGCATGTACACTGTTCTGAGGCTGCCTCCATTGTACTTCAGGCCATTCTTCCCCTGGGAGGCGCCCACCAACTAAAACACTTGCCATAGTTATAAAAGACAATTTTGTCTTATTATAAATATTAAGGACAAAGTCAGCCTTGTTTCATATTTCACAGGATTTATCAGATATTAGAATGTTTTAGCAGCATGTCTGGGTGACCTGATGATGACAAATTTATTTTCCTTAGAAATTGCTTTTAAGGATAAATATAAGCCATTAGGGAGGAGATGTATTCATTCCCCGCTCCCCCCACCCCCCAAAATCTGTAACTATAAGATAAATCCTTCAGTTGAAATAAATGATGTATTTAAATATTCAAAATGCAACAAAGGGCATGACTAAGTTAAGTTCCTACATAATCAGAAAACATGAGCTTCTACCAAAAAAAGTATTCATGAGAAATCAGAAGGTTAAGAGAGGAGAAAGGCATAAATCTTACAAATTAAATCTCAGGAACACAATTCAGGAAGAGATTGAAGCAGTATGGTATCTGTAGCCATATGTGTTTGAAGAATGTTTTGGTAATTTAATTTGCTATTTCATCTTCAAATAATGGGTAAAATAGAAGATAACTTTTATTGGGGTTTTTTTTGGTAATGCTTTGTAAATTATCAGTTAATACCTTCTTTATCCATGGTCTCTCTTTCCATCCTTTCTCCTACAGCATATTTATGAATTTGAGTTTTACTTTTCTTTGTATATAAGAGGAATTATAATGAAGTATGTCTTGATATTCAATGATATTGTACCAGTAATATTTTACCAATTGGATATTTACAGTTGATTGGTAGAATCCTTACCTTTTGCATAGGAGACTTGGGTTCAATTCTGCCCAATGCACATCATACTTAGCCACTATTCATTTGTCAGTTGTTGTTTGGGGGTTTCTGTGAAGCTTGACACGTTTCAGCTGAGCTTCCAAACTATGGATTACGAAGGTTTGACGTACAAGTATTCGTGACGATGGTTTGGGCTCGGCAGGATTCGGTTCGGTTGCGCATGGAATCACCGAGAGCCTGCGGCGAACTCAATGGCAACTAACATCACCAGCAGGATTTTAGACAGTGTCGTTAGGAGACATAACTCTGGTTGCATGGGGGCACATGTATTAGACTATCAGAAATGGGCTTTGGGGGAGGATGTGAAGTGCATCCTATTTGTGGTCATTTGGGGCAGTTCTAATGAATGCCAAATGAGAGTGGTTCGCTCTTGTTGTGTTGTTAGGTACGAGGCAGTAGATTCTAACTCGTACTGTCTTTGTCCACAGTAGAGCAAGACATTGCAGCCTACGGCACCATGTCACAGTCCAAAATACGTGAGCCTATTGCAACCATGGGGTCAATCCGTGCTTTTCACTCACCCTCTAACTTACCAAGGATTGGTCTCTCCTGATAACAGGTCAAATCTGAGGGGCTTTCTGGCTCTGTTTATTCTGCTGGCAGTCTACTTTTTATATTCCTTGCCAACGCCGCAATTCAAATATGATACATCAATTTCTCTGCACCCTTCTTGATTCATTGTTCGGCTGTGCATATGAGATGAGGAAAAATAATGATAGGTTAAGAGTTTATTAGTTTTCAAAGTTACACCCTTCCACTTGAACACTCTAAAGAGGTCTGTGCCCTAGATTTGCCTTATGCAGTACAGCATGTGGTTTTTTGATAGCACGTCCATGGGCATTGGTTGTGGGTTCCAGCAAATGAAGTAAATCCTGTCCACTTACATCTTTTCTTTCTTTATTATGATGTCCAGTTGTGAGGGTTTTGGGTTTTTCACAATGAATCACAAACCATGCAAAGGCTGGAATATTTTATTCTCATCTGTTTTGCCCCTGTTGTTATTAAGTGCATGGAGTTAGTTCCGATTATAGGAGCCTTTTTTATATAAACATAGATAAATAAATTTAAACATTAATTATAGGTAATTTCAAACAGACCATTTTAAAACTGAACACCATACTCAGTAGTCTGTGTAGATCACAGCAAACATAAAATCCAGGGTGTTGAGAGGGGCTGGTCGTGAAAACTGTGGGGCCCAAACTTGGTCAAAATTGAACTGGAGACGAATGTAACTTAAGGTACATGGCCAACCCAGGATTTTCAACTTCCTCTGGCTGATTTCATCTGTGTCTGGCTAGCTGGCCAGACAGTATATTGCTTTTTGAAGTCTACTACACAATCAGTGATTTCTGAAATGGAAGCAACAGACTTGATAAAAGAGGCATTTATGTTGGGATGTGCAAGAGAATTCTCTCTGCTCCAGCCTGCCTCTCGAAGGCTCTTGTTTGTGAAGACCTGATATTTATCTCAGCATCTGCAGATGGGCTCAGAGTGCTCCAAGACACCAAGGAGTCCCCCTTCATTCTGGCCTTTTCCTTTTGTGCTCCTCAGCTGCTGCCGTCTCTGCCTCCACACAATTGCGTGTGTTCTCTCACTCCCTGGAGACCCATCTCCTGGGCCAACACAGGCAAGCTGGAGGCAAGTGTGCATGTGACACTGGGACTCTCAAGAGTTTTCCGTGTCTGAAATCCTCCTTTATATTGTAACATATAATAACACCTTCTTATTAATTTATAATTGGTAAATATAAAATCATTTGTCTACTTTTGTACATTTTTATTCACCAGATCTATGTGAAAGGAATTCGTGTTAGACGCAAATGTGGCTGGTAGATAAATTTTGCCTCTCCCGTGCTCAGTATTTCACTCATCAAAATTGCTCAATTTTAAACCTATCAATTCTACTTGAAAATAGTAAAATTGAATGCAGGGAACACTTTAGGTGAGGTTTAGGAACAGGGTATATTTTCATTACTTTTCATTTCCACTCCTGCCCTTTCTCCCTCTCTCATATAGAAAATATTCTTCAAGCATTACAGACTATCTGAAATTGTCATATATTAGTGTTTTCTCCTTTTGGTAAAGGATAGACAGATTTTAAAACATGGATTTTTGCATTGTTCTTAGATGAGAAATTGTTTACTCCTGTTCCAGGAATGGATTATTCAAAGATGAAGAAAATGCAACAATGGTCTTTTCCATAAAGAGTGTCTCTTTGAAAATTATCCAGAAATGAAAGGTGTTCATTTCCACCTAGAGAATCTGAAGTTTCTCTCAGTGTACTGAATTAATTATAAAAAATGTAACGATATAAAAATTAAATCTTACTAAAATGAAGGAAGAGATCTAAGAGTAAGGGTAATCGACGCTTACAATTACTTCACAAGCATTAATAACGTTAGAGGTCAAAACGCCAGCTCTTTTGAGGAATACACAGAAAAAGATCTAAGAATGTGACGTGGGGGAAGATAGGCTTCATGGAAGTCTGACTTGTGGAATCATAGTGGGCCTACACACAGAGGGGCTCTGAGCTTTGTATAACACTCTCATCAATATATTAAAATTCTTAATAAGTTGTGCATAATAGACCTAACATTTTCTTAGACCCACCATGTTTATACGGTTGAGGTGTGCTATTGTATGATCCAGTTCAGAAAGCCTGTATGATCTCATGGAGCTGCTTCCTAAGGCTTACTAAGCTCTGGTGCGTTGGTTAACACCTGGTTTGTTAACCAAAAGGTGGGAGATTGGCCTTTATCAGCGTCTCTATGGAAGAGAGATGTGTCAGTCAGCCTCTGAAAGATGATAGACTTGTCCATTCTACTGGGCGTCTAGAGTTGAATCTCTCTCTTGGTGTTTAATCATTGTGAGAGCGTAGCCGCTGTCTTGTGCTGCAGAGCTTCTACTAGGCTTGAATGGCCTACTGCCTTTCAGTTCGGAGGCAAGAGTTTGGCCATTACCACGGATCCGTGCAAATTTCATTGACATCAAGAAGGGAGGAAACAAAAGAACAGAAGGCCCTCGAGTAGACGAGTTGGCGCAGTGTTCGCCACACTGGGCTCAAGCTAAGTTACCATCGTGAGGATGTTTCCGGGCCTCGCAGTATTGCATTGTGTTGTCCAGAGGGCCGCTATGAGTCAGGGCTGACTCAAAGGCATCTGCTAGCAACTAACAAGGATTCTTAAATGCTTACAATTCAAGGAAAGCCTGCTATCAACAGAGGGAGAAACACCTATGAGTGGCCTGTAACAATGGAATGTCATTGTAATTGTCTAATTAGAAGGCATGTTCATGTTGGCATCCTTACAGAGCCCTTCCCTTGCTATCCTTCTCTGGGTTTATTCTTTTGCATCTTTCTAAATAGTTAATTTTTCAAAAGAGGAAGATCCATCTGTATTCTTATTGGATTGGATCTTTGAATGCATGCTTTCTGGGAGTTTCTATTATGGAAACCCGGTACTTTGGTTTAAATCCCCTTTCTGATGAATTTCTTTTTTTAGCAGTGTGACTTTGGAAAATTTATTAAATAATTTATGCCTGAGCTACTTTATCTATAAAATAGGAGTTATAATGGTTTATTTCTCATAATTTTGTTATGAGAAAAAGCGAGATCTTTTGACAATACTCAATTCGAAGGCCGAGCAGATAATCTGAGAAGCTATATTTTATGAAGAATGCAGCATTATATTTAAAGAAGCCTCATTAACAATCATCAATATGCTGCAACCTTCCTTTCTAAAAGTGAAGCAGTCTTGACGTGCTTATTGATAAAGATCAAAGACTACAGCTTTCAATAAGGCATGTACCTCACCATAAAGAAAGAATGCAATCCACACAAAGGTACCAATCAGAAATATCATGAGGAATACAGAAAACACTGAAATTGTCAAGGATTTCATATCAGTTGTTATCAACATCCATGAAAGCCGCTGTCAAAAAGTCAAATGATATATTGCATTGGGCCATTGTACTGCACAGTGTTAAAAAGTTGAATGCCAAAGATATCATTTTGAAAAGTACATTGGACCTTACTAAAGATATGGTGTTTTTAATCTCCTTATAATCATGCCTCCCAAATATTATAGTGAGTTATGTTTGGAGTAGTTAACCACAAGGTCAGTAGTTTGAAACCACCAGCCGCTCCAAAAGAGAAAGAGGAGGTGTTCCACTGCCTTAAAGAATTACAGTCTCAGAAACCCACAGGGGCAATTTTACCCTGTTCTGTAGGGTCCTTAAGAATTGGAATTAACTTGATGGCAGTGTTGTACATGTGAAAACTAGGCAGTAAATGGGACAGAGCAAAAGTATTAATGTCTTTGGATTGCGATGTTGGCAAGAATATTAAATATACTATGAACTTACAGAAGAATGAACAAATTTGTCTTGGAAGGAGTGGAGCCAAAATGCTCTTTAGAATCTAGGATAATAGTATAGTGTTTCATCTATTTGGTAATGTTTTAAGGAGGGACTAGTTCCTTGAAAATGACATTGTGCTTGACAGAGGTTAAGAAAAAGAGGATATCGCCCATGAGATGGATGAACACAATGGCTACCACACTGGACCCTAAGCAGTTTTGAGAATGGAGCAGGTTCAGGCAGTGTCTGACCCTCTTGTATTGAGGTAGATGTAAATCAGAACATCTAAGAACAGCTTACTAAACAAGTTCTTGAGAAATATTAATTTGACAATTAATTACACTTTTAATGTCATTGAATTATTTTTTACAGTTTTATTGGCACATAACTTACATAACATACAATTCAATCATTCGATCATAACAAGGACAGTTGTATTATCATTAGACACCCCCCATGGTTAAATCGATTTTAAAATGAGTTGTGCAGTCACCATCAGTTCTAGCGCTCCCTCTCCCCTATTCCACCTTCATTATTTACTCCCCAAATCCCCTTTCCCTCCCTATTGCCCACGCCCCACTCCGGCATTTTCTATAGCCCCTTATATCAGCTATTATCATATCAAGTACATGTTCTTCAAAAGAGGCAGCAATTTTAATAATGGATTACATAGACTTCAAGGTGAGAAAAGCATCAGAGCTAAAATTATGAACACCCAATTTGTTGAGGCCCATGGGGGACAGTAGGAGACCAAAACCCATCTGCTGAGTGTCTAGTCAGACTGAATCACTGACAGATGCTCTCTAGCCACAGACAGCGGTCTCAAACAGCCTTACTATCAGACAGAGACCATTGTAATTTTGATTATGCTGGATCAAACTTGATACATGGCCAATTAACCATCCTATAGACACAAGCTGAATCATTTGTTCTGGATGGGAGTACCTCTTACTTGTTCCATGACAGAAATTTATTCCCTGGTTTTTTGAATGTTAATGGAATTTTTTCATTGTTGCACTTTTTTTTGTATTTTTATCTTTGTACTAATATGATTTTATCCTTACCACCTTAGTACTATTTGTTTTTTTATTATTTTCTATTGGGTCTCCCAGCTGTGAAGCACAGGAAGAGTGGATGCAAAATTATAATAACTGATACAACGGGATATAAATTAATTCATAATTGATTGTATGAAGGGGGTACCCAAATAAAAGAAAAACTGAAAAGAGGTCTGCTGGGCAGAGTACACATTTTTCCCACTAGGGTGCTGTTAGTGCACCCAGTGGTGTCGCCTGGGAAGGTTCCCTCTGGTCACAGTGAATGCTTTCATGCAAGCAGTTTTGCTCCAATCTCATTTTTCGTGATGCCCGATTTAAGAGAACAGTGTGATTTAAGATTTAAGAGAGATGCTGTGAAATTATGTTTCCAGCTCAGGAAAAATGCTGCAGACTGTTGTGATGTTGAACAGTCTACAAGGACAACGCTATGGGGAAACTTTAGTGGATGAGTGGTTCTCTCCTTTCTAAAAAGGTGAAATGTCTATTGAAGACACACCTCATTCTGGACATCTGTCACCTTCCCTAAGAGATGAAAATGTTGACACAATCTGTGAACCCTGCTTAACTGACAACAGACCATTGAAGAGACGGGACGTGATCTGGACGATCTTGAAGCTCCGTTCAGCAAATGAGCATGAGAAGGGTGGCTGTGAAATTTGTGCCTTGGGTTCTGACTGACCAGGACAAAGAGTGCAGATTGGAAACATACTGTGCTTTGAAAGAACAGTTCTGAAGTAACCCACACTTTCATCCAAGGACATTGTGGTAGTTATATAATTGCCAATTTAAGGACTAAGTGTCTAGGGGTGGAGTCTAGCCCCCTGATGGAGCCCTGGGTGCTGGAAAAGCCACGCAGAGAGCCCTGCCAGCGCTGAGATGTTTCCAATGCCACTGGATCCAAAGACTTTCTACCCACTGGCCTGTGCTCTTTTACATTCGGTGTCATTGCATTCGGTGTCATTGCATGTGTTTTGTGAGGCTGAAGAGGAATTTATTGATTCTTCTCAGACATATGGGCTGATATAGGACTTATGGACTTGATCTAGACTGGGCTGGGATGTTTTTCTCAATGTTCAATTTCTCTTGCATATAAATCTTTCCTATACACGTATGTGTGTCCGTGGATTTGTTTCTCCAGTCCCTCCAGACTAACACAGACATGATGGTACTCTTATGACCAGGACATGATGCTGGTCTTATGACCTCAAAAGCAAGCATCAATCCAGCCAGTGGGAGACACCACCGTAACCTCACCCAAAGAAAGCTCATCAAGTAAAATCAAAGGTCAAGATGATGCTCATTTGTTTTATTTTATCTGAGGGGGATAGCGCATTTGGAGTTCTTTGGTCCAGGACAGACAATTAATCAAGCTTTCTATTTAGAGGTTCTGAAAAGATTGAATAACAGTGGGGAATAATGGAGGACTAATTTGTGGTAGACAGGGGACTGGTTTTGCCATGATGACAATGTACCTGCATATCGTCATCTTGGTGCTACAGTTTTTGACAAAAACCAGCATGCCTCTCTTGCCCCACACACCTGCCTCATCTGACCTTTCTTCGTGCACCTTCTCATTGTTTCCATGAATGAAGAGGGACAGGAAAGGACAGAAATTTGAAGACATAGAAGAAGTGAAAAAAATGAGGGAAGTTCTCTTTCAAAAAAATGTAAATACATAGCTTTGAAAGAAAATCCTTTTGCTTGGAGGGAATAACCCCTTGTACATAAATATGTAAACTAATCTGATATAGCTATATAATGAAAGTATTCAGATGTTACATTGGTAAGTATTTTAATAACCAGAAGTTTTTATTCCTGACTGTGGATCCAAATAAAATTAAATCATTGACAGTGATTTCAATATTTTCTCTGTCACGATATAGCTTATTGATTCAGTTGTGAGAATTGTTTTATTTATGGTGAGATGTACCTGTATACTTAAGTATAAGCTGACCTGAATATCCACACCTAATTTTATCACAAAAACTGCATTAAAAATGTGGTGAAAAACTCGGCTTATACTCGAGTATATATGGTAATCCATATTGAAGGCTATAGTGTTTGATCATCATCAAGTGCTTCAAGTTCTCTTCATTTTCAGCAGCCAATTTTCTGTACTCTGCATAGTTCAGGTTACTAATGAGTCCGGGTCAATTCTGATGTATCTTCTTTCCATAGAGTCTTTGTTGGACTTGTTAAGCTAACAGGTTGGATTAGTATTATGACATGGCCCAACCATAACCCACCTTTCCTAATTTTACATTGACCAGTAACTCCTTGACCAGTGGCCTCCGGGTGCATATTTAGGTTTATGAAATTCCCCTTTTTGTAATGCTATCCAAAATTTGTTAGTATTTATATACTCAAATGTCTTCATATAACAAGTACTACACAGGTAGTGCTCTTTTTTCATTGTACCATAAACAAACAAACAAACAAATGTGCAGATGGTATTTGACCTCCCCTCAGCTCATGAGGGAAAAGAGACTCAAACTTGTCAGGCCAGTGCTGATTGCTATAAGATAAAGATCAGATGTGCCATACCTCCACTTTCCCTTGTCGCTTCTGACACCAAGCACCCCTCCCACAGCATGCTCTACTTCTCCGCTGGGTTTGATAATTCATTGCAATAGCCAGACAGAACTAAAAGACAATATTCACATTAGCAGGTTTATTATGGAAGTCAACAAATGATAATTCAGGATCTGAAATACTCAGGTAAAATATTTTCAGTCTGAGCCACCTCTTCTTAGAGTGTACCTGTGCCTTCAGGTATACGTCTCTTTGGTCCTTGACCTCTTCCTTACATAATCCTTTGGCATTTGCTCCATTCAAGCATGTCACAATGCCCTTTAAGGGTAACAAATAACCAAAGGGCAGGCAACTGCCCTGAGCCTCAGCACAAAGGTACTCAGTTCTAGATATGTAGACCAGGAAACCGAGCTCTTCAATCAAGTTCCACTCTATACATTGGCTGGCTGTTAAAAGGCATCAATTTTATTCATTCCTTGGGTCAGGAAGCCCAGCATTCTGTCTCAGGTTCTGACTTTTGGTTCTGTTGCTGCTAGTTCTCTACGACTCATCTGCCACCTTTCTGATGTCAGAACTTTCTGTGCTCAAAGAGGCTCAAAGCACAGGAATCTTGTGATGCAAAGGTCTTGCTCTACCCTAGCTCTTTCTTGACAATAGTGAGATATCCCTTCCGGCCTTTGAGATGGCTCATTTTGTACCTCATAGAATGACAAACTTGAGCAATTTCTATGTTAGAGTTCCAAATTTTTACAACCCAATTAACGCCATTAATGATCTGAATCATATAAGGATTATAGGATTATACAATAATCCCATTAGAATCTTCCCCACATTCTCTTATCCAGAACCATCAGGAAGAAGTTGTTGGGTGAGAGTTACAAAAACTATGGCCACAAGAGTCATATAAAATAAATCACCGTGCCACATTGCTAGTATCTACTTTTAGCCATTATCAGTCTGGTATCTTTTGCTCCACATCCTCTTTTGTATCCAGCTTGAATTTCTGGCAATTCTCTGCAACATTGTTAATTATATTCATTAATTAGTTTCAGTAAATTTTATTTGCTGATGATACTTATTATGATAGCTACATAATCCCATTTAAACTTCAGGGTATTAAGAGAGCAGGGGTGGATTCTAGCCTGTCTATCAGGCCATAGCCTGATGTTTCCTCCTTGTGGGCAGGGATCCTAAGGATTCTGGAAACTTCCTCTGTCGACAAGACATGCCGAGACTTATGACCAGCAAGGAGCCCCTCGCACTACTTCATCCTCTTGATGAAGAGCCATACTCAGAGAACTGGAGAAGTCACATGGAGACCCGCGACAGCACTGTGATACTTCACCAGCACTGGATCCACAAGACTTTTCACCCACCAACCTGTGATCTTCCTGCATTCTGCATCATTGCATGTGGTTGAGTGAGTCTGATCTAGAGATCATTGGACTTATGGACTTGATCTAGACTGGGCTGGGCTGTTTTCTTAATATACAATTACTTTTTGATACAATGCTCTATGTTACACTTTTATGAGTGTCTGATTTTTTTCTCTTATCAGCCCTGTCTAACATACTGATGTTAGCTGTATTTTGTTGTATCACCTTCCTTAAGAATGAGTACAGATATGAACCTCTTCATTTTCCTGTAAATCATTTTACTGGGGGCTCTTACAAATCATTTTATTTGGGGCTCTTATAACAATCCATCATTCAGTGGTATTATGCACACTTTTACATATGTTGCCTTCAACATTTCTAAACAAGTTCTTTCTGCTTGAGCCCTTGGTATCAGTTTCTCTTTTTTCCCCTCCCACCCTTTGCAACCTTGATCAATTATACATTATTATTGTTCTTGATGTCTTACACTGTCCGTTGTCTCCCTTCATCCACTTTTCTGTTATTCCTCCCCTGGGTAGCGGGCTACTCTTCTCCCCCTCCCCCCTTTCTTATCATAAAAAAAGGTTTCATCCATTTGTTTAAACATCTCAGTTGAAATCCTGACATTTCACTAGAGCCTATTTTTCACCAGCAACGTCAGTGAAGCCTTGATATTCTTTCTTTCTTTTTGAACATATCATTCTTCCTTGAATGGTTGAATGGTTAAAAAACAACCATTTTTTTTTTTGGTACAGTGACTCAGTGCATTCCTTCCATTTTCATTTTATGTTTCCTGCATAATTAAATATTTTGCCCATATAATTCATGTAACAAGTGGCTTAAATTTATTCTTTCAGTTTGAGAATGACTAGACTCCTTTTCCATTTTGTTTTTAATTATTTTCATTTCTTTGTGCATTTCTTTTATTTAATTTGTCTTCTTGAATTATCCTTGAATTCTTCAGTTAATTTCCTTTATCTCAACATTTCTTCATTTGCTTTAGCTACTATTCATTCAAGAAAAAGTTCAGAGTATGTTCTGACACCAATTTGGGTGTTTGGTCTTTCTTTCCCGTCATGTTAATTTTCCATTGGCATTCTTCATGTATGCTGTCCTTGATGACGCCCACAACTTATCCTGCCTTTTAATTTAATACTCTATATGCCAAATCTATTCTTGAGGTGATCAAATTCTGATTGAATGTACTAAAAAATAATCAAAATTCTGATTGGATATACTTAAGAATAAATTTGGGAAGCTTATATTTGGGCTCTTGTCCACTTGTGTTAATCTTCTTCATCTTCAGCTTCAAGTTATAAATGAGCAATTGATGATCTGTTCCACAGTCAGCTACTTGCCTGGATATGACTGATGATGCGGAGTTCTTCCATCAGTCTTTCAGCAGATGTAATGAGTTTGATCCCTGTGTATTCCTTGTGGTACAATCCATATACATAGTTACGATTTAGTTGTTTGTAATGGGGTTTGCCATGAGTACTTATTGGTCTCTGAAGATCCTATTATGTAATCTCCATCATCCTTTCTATCATCAAAGCCTTATTTTTGAAATAGTTATCCTTCTTTTTCCAGATTTCATATTCATTTCTCACAGTTATCAAGATGTCTTCATTATAAATTTAGTCAATTACAGAAGTTGGGGAGCTTTCACCTTTTGTCATTAGTGTTTTGTGCATAATTTTCATGTATTCATATTCGTATGCACTATGTTTTGATTATTGATAGATATGTACAGCTATTACTTCTCATTTAAGACATGATACATCAGCACATGAAAGTTGAATGTCTAAGTGTTACAGCTCTTTTAGAATTTGTCTAGCAGGTTTTCTGGTTTTCTCAGAAAACCCCCACACACCAGTAAAAAAAAAAAAAAAAAGAAAGTTGAATGTCCTTACCCCATCCACATCACTAAGGACCTTTCTAATTTAAGTGCTTTCCAACCTGAGGGTCTCCTCTTCCAACATTATGTCAAATTTTATTCTGCTGTCAGGCCAAAGCCTATATTCTTTTAATTTTTTATGTAAGAGAGAGCTTTATATCAAAGAGTAATTGTGCATTTGGGGAGGTGTTAATAAATCATTTTATTTGAGGCCCTTGAATCTCCATACATCAATTGTATCAGACATATTTGCACATACATATGTTTGCCATCGTTCTGTTCTAGACCTTATCAGGTCCTTCTTCCTAGTCTATCCTCATCTGGAATTCTCTCTGAATCTGTTGACACATGAATCTGTTGGCACATGAAACACTGGTGGCATATTTTCCAGCATCACAAAAACAGCAAAGCTACCACAGTAGGACAAAATCACAGATGAGTGGTCAGACTATTGTAGTAGCTTTCATTTACTAAATAAATCTACAGGTTATTTTCTAGGTATTATAAAAATACTGTCTCGTGAATTTTATTTTAGATCACAAAGACCTGGTCATATTTTCTTTCAAAAATGAGATTTAGATGGATATTTTTTCCCCAAAACATATATGGAAATGTGTTCAGGAGACTATGGTTGGCAGAGATTTGTGGACTGAAAGTACGCATTTTTTTCAAAGCTCCAAAAGTGGAAATGTTAACAAGGAACTATAAGGTAACAAGAAATTCTAATGAAGTTCATTTCCCACCAGTCAAAGAGATGAACATTTTAGAAGACACAGTAATCGATCAGCAGACTTATTAAATATTAACACATCTTTCTCACTTTCATTAGAGTTTTTGCAAAGTAACTAAGATTGTAACTGAATCAAAGAGCTGAACTCTTTCAAGGACCATGACAGGCATTAGCCCTCAGGATTTGTGATTAACTCTAATGTACAATGCTTCATCTCATGAATACCTGCAATGTCACTGGAACGTGCTATAAAGAGCAAATATGCAATTATCTTCTCTCTACTCTATCAAAGCAGAAGTCATTATTAAAAACAAACACATGGAATATTGGAGGCATATTACTGACTAAAGTCCCAAGGTAGCATTTGTAATAGTCGTTTCTAAACTTCTTGAACTCATTGGCATCATCGCTATCATCGCTCATCCAACTGCAAATTACATGGTTTCCCTACCCTATCTACTGAGTATCTTACATGAGGACACTGCTCAGTGTGGCCAGGAGCTTTGCAATGCATTTCAAAGGAGTATTCTGTTGGATGTTCAAAAGGTGTGTGGGGTTCATTAGTTGTTAGTATTCGATTGCCAAAGTATATGTTTCACCAAATTTCTTCCACGAGCACAACTGATTTTAGTGGATGTTAGAATATTTTTTAATACTCAGATAAAATGTTCAACACAAGTGTTCTTAATTATATCATCTGAATGATAAGTAGACACTGATTTAAATAGTTTTATAACACTGCATAATCAGATCAGTGTGTGAAGTAAAATTGAAGACTGAGTTAAATAAATATCATCATGAAAGTGTTGCAGGCTGTACATATTCAGCTGATGGATTAAGCTTGCAAAATGCTGCTTTGAATATATATTTATATTGAAACCTCTTACCATGCCCTTTTGCCCAATGATAAAGTCCAGATATCTTCCTTAACGTGATTAATAATCCGGTTCCTTATTTCTCCACTATATTAAATTCCAATGTAGACCAAACTAATATACTTAAATGATTCTAAATATGTCTTATATTTTTCACCTCTTTTATTTCACTTAAGTCATTTTCATTGTTTGCACTGACATTCCGCCTTGATTCAAGTCACACCCAATGTGTTAGTCTGGGTAGACTAGAGAAACATGTCCATGGAGACTCATATGTGAATAAGAAAGAGGTATTTATATACTAAAGCAATTGTATCTTGAGAAAACATCCCAGCCCAGTCCAGGTAATTCCATAAGTCTGATATCAACCCATATGGCTGATACAAATCTATAAAGTCCTCTTCAGACTCACAAAAAACATGCAATGACACCAAATGCAGGACGAACACAGGCCAATGGTGCAAAGTTGCAGATTCAGTGGCATTGTAAGCAACTCAGTGCTGGCAGGGGTCTCTATGTGGCTCCTCCAGTTCCCAGGGCATGGGGTCTATCAGCGTAGTGCCATGTGTCTTGTCAGTAGAGCACCTCTCAGGAGTGAGCCTTGAGTCTTGTAGGTCTAGAGTATCCAAGGGAGTGAGGAAAGGAAGTGTCTCCCATCTCTAAGAAGAAAAACAAATAGTTCCCAGAATTCTCTGGTGAAGGCCATGCCAGAGGCCTCATTGGCTATGATCTGATTGACAGATTAGACTCCACCCCTTCACTCTTACTCCTCTCAAGTTCCACATTGACTCTAGATTGTGTAACTACCACACCCATTTTTACTTACTATTACTGAGTGTTTCCCACCTATCTATCAGTTTGTTACTCTGTGAGGGCTAGTGTGTTGCTGATTTTTGATGTTTATCACTAGTATTTCAAATACTGCCAGGGTCACTGAAGCAGATGGGTTTCAACATAGCATTCAGACTAGATAGATAGATAGATAGATAGATAGATAGATAGATAGATAGATAGATAGATAGATGATAGATAGATAGATGCCTAGCAATCTATTTCCAAAATTAGACAATGACAACCCTATTAAAACAGAATAGTGCCCATTTACTGCAGATCATCAAGATTGGAGGGCACTCAAAATATAGTAACACAGGACCGGACATTTCAATCTGTTGTACATGGGTTTATCATAAGCCGGAGCCAGCTCTATGGTTCTGTCAATTGTCTACAAGAAACTTTCCATGGCAGCTTTACATGCATTACTTTGTGTCCACCAAATGAATATTTGAAACACAATTAATTTTCTAGATTAAGAAACTAAAATATTATTCAAATGTTACAATTCTTTGTTTTCAGTTGAATCTAGCCTTCAGCTCAACATTTACAGCAAACATCTTAGTGCACCTATTAGAAAGGAACATATTCAAACTTCAATCCTCAGTTTAGCTCAGCAGATTTTATCTTGTCCATTAACTTTAGATAAAAGATAATTGGAGAAAGTAATGTTCAAACTCAGTAGAGTATTTGCATATTTACAATATTTTTCTTAGTCCTCATGCTTAAAATTTCACATTGTAATATTTCTTACTTAATTTTGTACTATATCCTTTAGAGACAAAATAAATATCTAGGATAAATTGCTATGAATGTGTCAAAAGCTTTTTGGAATGACTTAGTACAATAAATGTTTCCAGACAAATGAATGATTGACTATAACTAGTCATTAATAGTGGAAGTTCTAAAACTGATCACTTGGAAGTCATGATAACTATGAAATACTTTTAAATAGAAAATAATTCAATTAATAAATTGGTACATTCTGATAACTGATTCTGTAAATGAGTTATTGTCAGAAATTTTTTAGCAACACTAGTAGTATTCAAGCAATCTAAATTTTTAAAAATATAGCTAATGATAAAACGCAGTTCAAAGATAAGCTACAGAAGATAGGTAAATGTGACCAGTAAGTTAATAGTAGCCAAGTGACAGGAAAGACAATTTAAGGATATTAACATAGACAATTGCATTCTTGTGGCCTGGTACTGCCTCTCAGGCCTGGAACTCCTTTCTGGTTAGGATGCATGCTAACTAAATAAATATATATGTGACATTTAATACTGAATCCCATCTGTAATTGGTAATAAACACATTTAATGCTGTCTGGCACCCATATGGTAAAAGCAAAGCATTGGTTATAAAGGAGTAACTGGAAAAATGATAGGATTTAAGAAATGGTGGAATCCTAATCAGGGCAGCTGTGCTGCTTAGGTAAGGAAATAGGATGTGGACCAGGAGACCTGTAATAGAGAGGGAGCTATATCTGAGGATAACAGGAGGCTATTAAAAACTTTAATCTCCTAGAAATTGAGTTTATTTCTAAAATTAAAATGGAAATGATAACATCTGAGATTTTACTTTTGATGCAAGGAACAAATAATATCTCTCAAAGTTCTTGTGGATGTTAAAGTGTTATGAATGCATTACTTATATATTCCATATATTTTTTTGTTATCTGAAAGGCTGATGATGATGTAACTAAGTCAGTGGTAAAATGAATGTATGTATAGGGTTGTATTTGAAGAAGCATTCTCTGCCAAAATATGCCCACAGATTTGTTCATATGTTGCATTTCATAGGAAATGAATTCTGGTATATGTTACCTTCTATGAAAGAAAAGTCTCCATTAAAGATATTCCTAAATTTTATTCCTGAGACAGAAAGGCAGAGACCAATGAAAACTAGATTTCTCAGTTCAGATTTAATAACACAATTTTTAAAACCCAAAGTAGTTTCAGATGTCAAGTGACTTGCACCTTGGGAGTGATGTGTATGAGAACTCTGCAAAACCAGCGGGGCCCTGAGAACAGAGCTCACCTGAGGCCAAAGGATGTTAAAGATTATCTGACAGATCAAAGAGAAAGTCTTAGTTTTTCAGCATAAAGGAATTTAAAAGGGTGAAGAAAGAAAGAAGGAATCTCAAAACACTTTAGTCAAGTTGCTCTTCATACATTTGAACTAAAGGACAGAAGCCTTTTCTGGGTTGGAAAAGTTGAAAGAAGTCACTTTTGAATCTAGATCAGCAAGGGCCAACACCGGTAGAGAAGAGTCAACATGCTGTGGTTAAGAGGAAAACATTTTTTTCCACGGAGTGACTTTTGTTTTAAGAGTATGTGTAAGATTACCTTCCACACTAAGGGCATCAATTCTGGCTGAGAGGGGTCAGGAAAAAGTCTCAGCATGTGAAGGGAGAGCTCAAAGTTAAAACCTCCCAGCTCCCAAGAAACTACAGACAACTGTGTTGAGCTGGGTTTCCCATGCACCTAGATGGCACATTTCCAGAGGTAACAGAAAGCTGAAGGTATTTTGTGAATACTAGCCTGAAAATAATGCCATGCTGAAAAATTGTGTTAGTATACAGAATAAGGTAGAAATGATGCCATGGGATAAAAATGTGTCATATATTTAGGTAGCTTCAACGTGTACTACATATAGGTATATTTTCTATACTCATCAAATTTGTCCTTTAAAACATTTATTTCCCACTTGAAAATTAAACAAGCTAAATTTTAGAGTTAAGATCCTGATAGTGTTTGAAATATGCGCATGTTTTCACTCCATGCACAGTAGAGGCAGTGGTGGTTTGACGCTACAATCCTGTTTCCACGCAAGAGACCAGGATTTCATTGTGACCAAGGCAGAAATGCACAACCACTGCGTGGCAGTGGCAACTTGAGGTTTACTATGATGATAATGAATGGTTTCCAATCTAGGTTCCAGAACAATATGGACTAAAAAGAAAGGTCCTGCAATCGGTTTCCAAAAATAAGCTCTTATAACTTCTACGGATCACTGTGGGTCAATCTGCAGCCAAGCATAGGAATGGGCTGTATTTCATTCTGTTATATACAAGGTAACCATGAATTTGGACATCAACACCAAATTGACAGTGGTGAATATATAAGGAGTTAGAGATATTATCTTAAACCCATTGAACTAATGCAGATAAAGATGAATTATCTGTTCTTGACAGGTGCTGCCACGTCTATATTGACTCAGACCAGCCCCATATGACAGTGTAGCATGGCTACATTTATTGCTGTGATATATACAAAAGCACATTGCCTGATCGTTCTCCTTTGGAGGCCCTGGGTTAGTTCAGACTGCAACTTTTCCAGTAGTAACGGTGTGTAACCATTTGCACCATCAGGACTCCGGAGATTATTCCTGCAGTGTGGAATTCATACTTCTCCAACTCCTGAGTTTCTTTTCTGAGGAAAGTATACATTTCTAAGTTCTTTTATAGTAAAATATCTGTGGTATTTATTCACTCATATTGATTTTTTTTATATACTCTCTGTCACATGGAAAATGCCCCTACAAAGAAAATCTAAGAGATAACATTTTATTTCTTTATGAAAAATATGATATTTAACATGGTCACAATTGTTCCCATGCCTGAGCCCTTGTGGCAGCCCTCGTATCGATCCAGCTCCTTGCTGCTCAAAGTCTTTGTCTCTGCCTTTCTGCTTTACCAAGCATGATGTCCTTCTCTGGGGACTGGCCTCTCCTGACAGCCTGTCCAAAGCATGTAAAACAAAAATCTCCCCAGCTCTGCCCCTAGGAAACACTCTGGGTGTACTCCAAACTGACAGATTTGTTTATACATTTGTCAGCACATGGTATTTTTAATATCCCTCATTGACACAATTCAAAGTCTTCATATGCATCTGAGGCAATGACCATGACCATCCTTTGGGTTGGGCACACTCAAGGCAACATCTTTGCTTTTCTTGCGGAGCAGATCGACCCAATGTAACACATCATTTGACCCCTTGACTGCTGCTTTCCTGAGCATTAATTGTGGATTCAAGCAAGCCAAAGTCATTGACAATGTCAATCTTTTCTCTATTTAATCTGGCACAATTTACTGGTCGATGTGTGAGGAATTTGGTTTTTTTTTACAATGAATTCTAATCCACACTGAAGGCTGTAATCCTTGTTCTTCATCAGGAAGTGCTTCAAGCCCTCCTCACTTTCATCAAGCCAGGTTTGATCAACTTCATATTGAAGGTTATTAATAAACCTTTCTCCAACACTGATGCCTCACTCTTCATCATTCATCCTCTTGAATATTTGCTCAGGATACATATTGAATATGGTGAGGGGATAAAGCCCTGAGACTCATCTTTCTTGATTCGCAAAATACCTTCATTTTCTGTTCCGTTCACATAACCACCCATTGACCCGTGTACAAGTTCTGTATGAGCACAATGAAGTACTTGGGAGACCTTATTCTTCTCAAGGCTGTTTATCATTTCTTATTACCCACAGAATTGAATGCCTTGGAATAGACAGTGGGCAAAAATATATAAGTAATTATTCTGGTATAAAATGTATACCATTCTTGTATAGAATATATGTAATCTCTGCTCTGAGCCAAATTCCATTTGATATCAGTAGTGATATCTCTTGTTCATTTTCTCTTCAGAATCTGGCTTGAACAACTGGTAGCTCCCTGTCAATGTACTGGTGCAGCCATTGCTGGATAACCTTCAACACACTTTTATTTGTATATTATATCGATGATTTGTTCTTTATTTGTGCCTTCTGTTGGGTTTCCATTCTTTGGAATGGGACAAATATGGATCTTTTCCAGACAGTTGGTTATGTTGCTATCTTTCAAAAGTCCTGGCCTAGAGGAGTGAGTGCTTGCAGGGCTTCATCAGCTTGTTCAAATATTTCCATTGACATTTTATTAATTCTTAGAGCCTTGTTTTGGTTAAATATCTCAGTACAACTTGAAATTCTTCCTTAAATTCCACTGGTTCTAGCTCATATGCCACCACTTAAAATGGTTTTTCTTCCCACAGTCACCCCAGATTAATAGATGCTCCTATAATGATGATCAGTGAATTTCAATGGAAATTCAAGACCTAAGGAGGGGGCTGTATGCCTATGTTTGAGACGGTGATGTCACTTATTTTGGTGGGTTCATCAAGGAAGGGCAGGTTGCCTTGTGGTGAAATTCTCAGCATTACTTATTTTCTTGTTGAGGTTGTTGTTAGATGCAGTCCAGTGGTTTCCAACTCATACAGATCCTGGGTACAGCAAAACTGAATATTGCACCATCCTGTTAGCTCAGTCTTCATATTGTTATTATGTTTAAAATTATCAATGCAGCCACTGTGTCAGTACATCTTATCAAAGTCTACATCTTTTTCGTTGCCCAGCTACTTTACCAAGCATGATGTTCTTCTCCAGCGACTGGTCTCTCCTGACACCATGTCCAAAGTATGTGAGTTGAAGTCTTGCTATTCTTGACTGTCAGGGGAATTCTGGTTGTACTGCTTCCACAACAGATTTGTTTGTTCATTTGTCATTCGATGGTATTTTCATTATTTGTGAACAGAAACATAGTACAAATACAATGATTCTTCTTCAGTGTTCCCTGTTCCATCCCCAACTGTGACATGCATCTAAGGTAACTGAAAATCCCATGGTTTGAAAATAGCACATTTAAAGAAGTCTTCCACAACAGATAGACCCAATGTAATGTCTCATTTTGTCTCTTAACTGCTGCTTCATTAGCGTTGATTATGAATCCAAGCAAGATGAAATCCAAACTTTCATTGTTTTCTTGTGATATTTCTTAGCCATGAAGACATAGTTTTTCTTTAGAGAATGATCTTTATTGAAATATTTTACTTGTGTCTAATCTTCATTGATTTCTTAAATATTGTTCAATTACTTGTGTTTCTAAACTGTGCAAATGACTATTACATGTATTTTAGTCTAAAAAGCTGCCTTGTTATATGCATATTTCCCTTTCTCAATAGTACTCTAAATTCTATATAATTGGCAATATCAATATTAATTAGCAAATGTCCCATGAAGACTACTTAAATCATTTCTCAACAAACTGATAATGCTGCCTCTAATTTTTAAAAATGATATATATAAACACTCTAGATAAATAAATGGGTTTTGAACTAATTAATCATAAACCTTTGTCTAATAAAAATGGTTCTTAAGATGTGACCCTGCTCAAAACGTACCTTCATGAAATTATCACTGAAGATATGGATGCTATAAAAATTGTGGTGAACAAATCAGATGGTGCCAGGCTAGCAAAAAGAAAGGCATCTGGGATCTTAAAGGCTTGTCTTAAAACAAACATCCATCTAAGTGAGGTGTCAATTAAGTCCACATGGAAGGAGATACCAGTCCATGTGACCCAAGCATTGCACATAATAAAAACCAAGATCAAAGAAGGAAATTATATTAAAGAAAAAATTCTACTCGGTTTTCAGTAGGCTACAGGCAACAGTGAAAGCCCAAAATCCTTTAAAGCTTCATTGAGTTCTCTAAGATCTTTGACCATGGAGGTGAATAGTCCTGTCCTCAGATTAAGTGCATTGAAAAGAGGATTATTACAGGCACAATCAGGTTAAAACTTAACAGATGATCATTTGTGTTTCCCTTTGAACCATTTTTAATTATATCTCTCCCTACCACTAAAATTTACTGCCATGGAGTCCATTTCTGAGTCATAGTGACCACATAGGACAGGGTAGAACTTCCCCTATGAGATTCCAAGGCTGTAGCTCTACTAGAGTAGAAAGCCTCACCGTGCTCCCATGGAGTAGCTGGCTTTTTCCAACTGCTGAACTTGGGGTTAGCACACCATGTAACCACTACGCCACCAGCGCTCCTGCTCTCTTCATTTTGGATTGAGGCTTTTCTCTGATTTATTTTGTTGTCATTGTTGGGGCTTTGTATGATTTTCTTTATATGAAATGTAGGATAGGTCAATCTGTAGAGAAAGTAGCTAGTAATAGTTAGTTGCTTAGGGTTATGGCAGGGGTGGTTGGGGGAAAGTAATGGAGAACTGATAATAACTGGTAAATGAAAGAATAAAATTTCTACAATTGATGTGGTGATGATTGCACAACTATTTAATATGTTTAAAGTATTTAATTGTATGGTAAGTTAAAAGATATGCCAATAAAACTGTTAAAGACATATAAATAAATCAATTTTTTTAAAAGTTTGTGAGCATCCATCGAAGATGAAAATACAGGTCTTACCCAGTCCAGAAGAAAGAAAACGAATGGAAATTGAAAGAAATAAGGAAACAAATGATTCATAGGATCACGCAAACATCAGTCTGCAACTCTCAGTCCAGAACTAAATGGTGCCCGGCTACTATTATCAACTGCTCTTAAAAGTGTCACATTAGAAGTGTGACAGAAGTGATAGAAAATTCAAAAGCAAAGACAGAGGCCAAACTTATTCATCAGATAGAGAGAGGTGGTTCCTTCCAAGACTATGGACCTTAATCACCTGTCACTTCTGGTACAGAATTCACTCTACAGTCGAATCATCAACAAGTTGAGAATATTTACTCAAGGATAAAGTTCAGAGGTTTAGGAAAGGAGATGTAAAAGAAATACAGAGAAGAAGAGGTGATACATTGAGGGGATTGCAATGCATAAATTGAAATAAAATAAATATGAATTGTTGAATGTAAAATTGATGATCTACTCTGTAAATTTTCTTCTACGTCACAAGAAAAAAGTTGAAAAAAAAGAAGGCCTAATGGTACTAAGGGAAGCTGCAATGAAATTATTAATGGAAAACAATGCTCCAGGCACTTACTGAATACTAATTAAACTAGTTCAGCACGCTGATGAAACACTGGAAGTAATCACCCACATTTTTTTATAAAACAATTTATTGGGACTTATACAACTCTTATCACAATCCATACGTACATCAATTGAGTAAAGCACCCTTATACATTCATTGCCCTCATCATTCTCAAAATTCGCCTTCCACTTGGGTTCCTGGAATCAGCCCATTTTCCTTTTTTCCCCCTCTCCCTCTTCTTCTCGTCCCTATTTTCCCCTCCCTCATAAACACTTAATAATTTATAAATTATTATTTTGTCTTATCTTACACTGCCCGACCTCTCCCTTCACCCACTCTCCTGTTGCCCATCCCCCATAGAGGAACTTATGTGTAGATCAAGATAGGTTCCCTCTTTCTACACCCCCTTCCCTCCTAGTATAGCCACTCTCACTGTTGGTCCTGAGGGGTTCATCTGTCCTAGATTCTCTGTCTTTCCAGATCCCAACTGTACCCCTGTGCATCCTCTGGTCTAATCAGGTTTTCAAGGTAGAATTGGGATCATGATAATTTGGCGGGTCGGGGGGAAGGAAGCGGTTAAGAACTAGAGGAAGGTTTTGAGTTTCATTATTGCTACACTGAACCCTGTGTGATTCATCTCCCCACTAGCCCTCTGCAAGGGATGTCCAGTTGTCTACAATATAATTAATATCATATGCAAGCACTTTGTTGCTGGAGATCATTAAACACCATTTATGGCAGAGACTTGGCAAAGGAGGGGGTGGCCAGAAATTCAAGGCTAATTCAGAATAGTGCGTGGCATGGAACAAAGGATATCATTGCGGACATCAGATTGATCTTGGTTGAAAGCAAAGAGTACCAGAAAACATATTTGTGTATGTTTTATTGACTGTGCAAAGCCAATGGACTGTGTGATCCCAACAAACTATGGCCTATGTATCATTAAAGTGTAGAAGAGCAAGGAGGTTACCTTGAGTACTAAGGTGAGCCTAATCCAAACCATGATACTTTCACCTGCCTCAGATACATGTGGAGGTTGCACATTGAATAAGGAAAACCACAGAATAATTCATTCATTTGATTCATTCCCATTACTGTACTGGAGAAGGGTATTGAAACTAGTATGGACTTTCAGAAAAAATAAATCTATTTGTGGAGAGGCACAGCCACCATGCTCCTTAGAAGAAAGGATGGTAAGACTTTGTCTCATGTACTTTGGACGGGTTTTCAGAAGAGACCAGTCCTTGGAAGAGAACATCACAGTTGGTAAATAGAAAGGCAGCACTGAGAGAGGGGTGCTAGCAATGAGAAGGATTGACACAGTGACTTCCACAACGGATTCAAACACAGCAACAATTGTGAGGATGGCACAGGACGAGCTAGTGTTTCATTCTGCTGTACGTGGTGTTATTACAGGTCAGAGTAGACCAGATGGCACCCAACAACAACAACGGGTAGATGTAAATATAAACTCTAAAGTTCTGAAAAACAATGATATCACTTTGATGACTAAGGCGTTCCAAGCCCAATTGATGGCATTTGCAAGCATTAAATTTCTATAGCCAGTGAATAAGGAAGACTAAAGAAGAATGTTACTTTTGAATTAAGGTATTGGCAAATATTAAATATATCATGGACCATAAGGAAACTAAACACATCCACCTTACAGAAAGTGAACCTTACAGAAAGTTCCTTAGAAGTGAGGATCTTGAGTCATAGCCTCATGTATTTTGGGTATCTTATGACGAGGGGCAATCCTGGAAAATCAAATCATGCTTGATAAAGTAGAGCCCAAGTAAATAAGAGAATGACTTTCAAAGAGATAGATTGTTGCTGAGGCTTCAATAATGGTCTCAAATAGTGTAATGATTGTGAGTTTGATGTAGAACCAACAGGCCTTCCTTCTATTGTCCATAAGGACTCAGAGACAGACCTGACTGATGCCCCCAAGAGCAGCAGGAGCCCTGCTGGCAGAGTCGCTTACAGGTTGGCCTGATAATTGGACTCTATGTGGTGAGTTTGGGTTTTGATAAGGACAATAGCACATGTACATATATTGAGTAGATTTCTGCCTTCTACTACTAATATGCTTTTTAAAATTTTTGTTTATTTATTAATTTTTTTACATAACGTATCTTTGAATTTGAATTGCCTATGTATGCAGTAATGATAATTTCTCTACTTCTCAGGTTTGCAATTTCTTTATTTCTCAAATCTAAAATGTAAAAATCTAGATTTACAATTATATTAGTCTATGATACAAATCTTAACACTATGACAATGGGAGGAAAATAAGTATACCTTAGTCCTTTAGAAATCTCGATGACATTTGAATAGTCGAGTGAGAACTCTGTGTCTTCCTAAACCTGAAATTACAAGAACTGTAAATTCCTTTAGATTTGTTTTGGCATGACTTACAGTACATTCCTTTTACCAACTTTGACTATCCACTGAAGTGTAGACGCTTCAATTCTTTAACATTACATTCACTGCCTCAGGTAAAAAACACATAGGTAGAACAGGAAATGAGAATATGGCATTGAATTATTAAATCAAAACACATGTCTGACTTGCAGAAGCTAGGTACTATTTAAATCTGGTTGAAGAAAGCCAATCATCCACTCTCAGAATCCCTGAAAATGTGCAATCATGCCTATTGCATTTGATGGCTCTCGACGGCTACAACAGTCTTGTGTGTGACTAATTAACTACAAAGGAAAACATTCCATTGTGTCAGGCACAGTATTTCACCTTTTTCTTTTGAACTTTTCAAACAGTGTTGTAGTTTGACAGGCATTTTATTTTTATATAGTCATAGAGTGTGGATCTCACACATTTATGTAGAATGAGAGAAACAAGTTGATCATTTTTATTTCTCCTAACTGCTCAAGATAGCCATATTAGATTCTTCTTTGTTTTACCTTACCAAATATGAATATTTTGATATGGGTTTCTTTAACTACCAACAGCAGCTATAAGTAATGTTAATAGCTTCAGGAGAACTTAATATTATGTCAGGTATGGTGCTGTGTACTGTAGATGGTTTATCTCATTGAATTTTTATAGGAACCATAAGAAGTATGTGTTTTTATGGGGCCTAATTTACTGATGTGGAGAAACTGGCAAACAAATATTTCAAGGTCATGTTTTTGTGAATATTGTTAAGAATTTTTACTGACCTCAAACCTCGTTCCCATATTCACTAAGCATGTGACTTAAAAGTGTTTATTTCCATATTATGATCTCTTTTCATGCCTGGTAGAAGGGGAATTTCATTTCCAGTTGGAGCTGTTGAAGACTGAAGAAGTATTTGTAATGCCACATGGAAGTCAGTATGAGAAAAATACTTCTTCTTAATTTGCTGACAGACTTTTATCTTTAAGTGTCAGAAATGTGTTTTGCCTTTTTCCCCACCAGTAAGTATATCTGCACTGAGGAATCTCTGGGCAGTGCAAAGTGTTAAGATGCTTGTCTGTTAACTAGTATGTTGGAAGTTTGATTCAACCCAGAACATCTTGCAAGAACCTGGTGTTGTGCTTTAAAATATCAGGCATTCAAAGTCCATTAGAGCACAATTCTACTCTGACACACATAAGTCACAAGAGTTGAAGTCTACATGGACTTACCAGAAACTGATTAGTATATTCATATTTCCTTTCATCCCTTTATTTTCCACAGTGATTGGTATACATGGAAGCTGTAACCTGAGGCCACTTCTCTTTATGTGCATGATTATCCTGAATATCCATAAACAGCCACAGAATTAAGAGAAATTATAATTAAAAAAATAAATAAACCCATTTAATTTCAAGAAGAATCCATTTGTTGCACATTCATTAGAAGTGCAAAATCTAATTTATTGCCCAGGTAGGGTAGTAACATGTTCAGTAATATTCACATAAATTTTATTTCTCTTTGATTTTATCTCCTCAGTAGTTTAGCATACATTTCTCTGAGACATGGAGAATTCTAATTTGAAAGTGAGAGAGAGAGAGAGAGAGAGAGAGAGTCTTTACCTTTAAGGCAAATAAATGTGAGGAGTTTAACTTAAAACATTATAACAATAAATTATACTTATATTCTGAGTAGCTTCCTCAAAGAATCCCCAAGGGCTTTACACAAATTAAAAATTCTTAACAGTAACATCAAACATCAGTTACTTTGGTTTAGATTTTAAAATAGAAATTGATTTAGCATTTTCGATCTCCAGTGGGGATTGCTTTAGCATTCATGGAAGCTGCCGCTTGAGGTAGATATGCCATAGAGCCAACAGCTGCTGATCTCGACAAAGCCTTTTAGCATTTCCAGGAATTCACAGGGATGCTTTCAGAGCAAATGCAGGCATCGAGCAAACCAATCTGTGAAACGCGAGGATGAGAATTTAAATGCATGATTATTGGTGCAGAGGGATTATCCTTCTCCATCTTTGTTGTTGTTGTAACTGGTTCCATTGAACTAAAAGTGTCCAGACTATTTTGAATATAATGGATGAAATAATGCAGCTATCACAATTTTAATCTGTAGTGGTTACAAATTAAGCTTATAATACCCAGGTCAAGAGTTCGAAACTCCCAGGTGCTTCACGGGAGAAAGGAGGCTTTCTCCTCTTGTGAGCAGTTAGTCTCAGAAACTCACAGGAGCAGTTCTACTCTGTCCTATAGAGATGCTATGAGTCAGCATTGACCCTGTGATAGTGGATTTTGTGGTTGAGTTTCTATTTTCAAGCTCAATGTTGGGTTATGAACCACACATTGAGTAGTCCAAAGGAGGCAGATGAAGCTTTCCCCTCTGACAAAGAGGTCCAGTTTAGGAACCTACAGTCACCTATGGGGTTGCTGTGAGTCAGAAGTCATGCCATGATAGTGAGAGAGAGTCTATCCAAGCAACAAGTATTCACCTGTTCTAAAGAGCGGCTATCTAGAGAAGAGATTAGATACTTTATTGAGTTAGGTAGTTTATTTTGCCAGCCTGGCTGATAAACACATATGGGTTTAATTGAAGAAGGGAGGGATAAATGACCCAGTGAGCCTTGCCTTTCTAGTTCTCAGGTCTCTTGCTTTGTGATGGTCGGACCAGGGTGCAGCTGCCTTAGCCAGTTCCCTGCTTCAGCTGGCAAGTTGACTTCCTGCAAGACATCCCTGAGGAAAAGCCGCATGGACTTACCCTGTTGCAGCCCTGGGTGCTGGAGCAGGCATATTGAGACCCCTGCCAGTGCTGAGATGCTTACACATTGACTGACTCGACTTTCCTCCTGGAATCGGCTTCATTCCCTGTGTTTTGTGAGATAGAAGAGGACTTTGTGCCTTGGTGTTGGATATATGAGTTTATGTTGGAATTGTGGGCTTGGACAGCACTGGTTTGGGATGTTTTCTTGATGCATACTTAACCATTATATAAAACTTTCTCTTATACATGAGTTTCTGTGGATTTTTTTTCTCTAAAGTACCCAGACTCCCACAATATATGGTACCTTGGGAGTGGGGCACTGGAGAAACAAATCATAAGATGGAGAGTAGATGTTTGTTTGACCTCTCCTTTATGGTGGTTTTATTCTTTGTCTAGCCAGAGGCCAGATAAAGCCACACTTCTTACTCAGTTATTTCTGGGAAAAATATGGGAAGTATTAAAATACAAAGTTTGTAAGCCCACTTGCTTTCAGCCATTAAAATTTGATCTTTAGATGAGTTTAGGCCATGCCTACAAAGAAATATTTAAAAAGATATGCCCCACCCAGTGCTTTGGGGTACTCAGGAACCAATGGTCTTTGTCAGAAGCTGGAAAAAAATATGGAACCAGGAAGAAAACTCCCCTCTAGGACTGGATATTAAAAGGAGCCTGAGAGCTGGCTGAAATGCTTGCTAGGTGACCACCTGGATCTACTTGTTGAGAGGAAGTGGAAGAAATGCACCAATAAAGAGACAGGTTGAGTTTGGCCACTGAGACCTGTGGACTTGATTTACAGGAAAAAAAGGAGAAGATGAGAGCGGGTTGACTGGTCTAAAGTTCATGGCCTAGCACGAGGGGGCTAGCTTATTGAGTATTGGTGAGCACCCGTGGTCTAAAGGCAAGGCGACCGATGGGCACCCTGTGGAGGCTGAGTGAGGCAGCCCACATTGAGTTGACTAGAACTCAACCAGCTGGAGATTTTTGAGCCTGTGAACAGTTGCGTATTATTGCTGACTTCATGGATGGTCCATCCAGATTTGACTTTGCTTATGGATGCAGGCTTCACAAGGTTCCAACTGGGCTGAAGACTCTTCATGTCAAAAATATGATTGTCTCCTCAGAGCACTGGGTTGATGTAAGTGGGCAGTATATAAACTGGATACTCAAAATTGGGGGGCTAAAGGCATGAAGCAATTGGCTTATAAATTTTCATAGGTGGGGAACATAGGATTAAGGTGTAGGTGTTACTTAATTTCAACCATGAAGCTAAATAATTATGTACAGGTGCCAGGCTGGCAAGGGGTGGATTGAGGTAGTTTATTGTGCCAAATTGGCCTATAAGCACATGTGGGGTTAATTGAAGGGTTGGGGGAAATGGCTCAGTGAGCCTCACCTTTCTAGTTCTTGGATCTCTTGTTTTCTGGTGGTCAGACCAGGGTGCAGCTGCCCTAGCCAGTTCCCTGCTTTAGCTGGCAAGGCTCACTTCCTGTAAGACATCCCTGAGGAGAAGCCACATGGACCTACCCCGAGGCAGCCCTGGGTGCTGGAGCAGCCGTGTGGAGACCCCTGCCTATGCTGAGATGTTTACACATCCACTGACTCGGCTTTCCTCCTGCAATTGGCATCATTGTATCTGTTTTGTGATATGGAGGAGGACTTTGTGAATTGGTTTTGGACATATGGGTTAATGTTGGACTTACCTGCTTGGGCAACACTGGGTTGTGCTGTTTTCTTGATGTGCACTTACTCTTCTTTATATAACACTCTCTCTTATACATGAGTTTCTGTGGATTTGTTTCTCTAAAATACCCAGACTAACACACTTATCTAGCTCAAGATCAACATTACAAGCCTCACTAAAAATAAGTATGTTCAGGTGATTTCAGTAGCTTTTGTGAATACAAAATTTTTAGGCAAATATGAAATAGAAGCTATCTTTTTAAAGTTCTCAGAAAAATGCACTTCATGAATAGGAAAGAAAACACAAGTAAAAATAGAAAGAGAACCAGGGGGGGGAAAGAAACAATATAAATAAATAAATAATCTGGTGGCATCCTGACTCTTCAACACTTCAAAGAAGTATTGTGCCTTAGATTTGCCCAGTGCAGCACATCATTTGAGTGCTTAATGCTGCTCCCGTCATCATTGACTGTGGATACAGGTAAGATGTGGAAACCTTGAAATCTTCAATCTTTTCTCTATTTATCATGATATTATATATTACAACCCATCCTGAAGTTTGAAATCCTAAATCTTATAGGAAATTAATAAATAAAAATGACCTAGTCATACAATGGAATATTATTCATCAATAAAATGTATGAAGTCCTGATAGATGATAAAAAAGGAGAAAATCATAAAACTATTATACTATGGAAAGAAGTCACAAAGGACCACATGTTGCATTTATAACAAATATTCAGAATATGCACTCTATAGATCTAAAAAGTAGATTTGTGTATGAATAAGAAAAGGAAAATGATGATTGATTCTTGGAATTTCTCTTGGGGGATCATGATTATATTATGATTATTGTAAATACTTGAGTATATTTTAAACTGAATTTGCCTACTTACAATGGGTAAAGTATATAGTATTGTAAATTATATTTAAATTATTCTATTACAAAATTAAATATTTTATTGATAATTTTGGTTAATTTGCTATAAATAAATCAGATGTAGAGAATTAAAAGATTATTAGAAGAGTTTAGCCTAGAAGTACAAATATCATTACACATGAATTGTTTTGTAAAAAGTTTGGAAAATTATCAAAAGTCTTTGATGTTAGTTGATGTCTCATTTTTATGTAGGATTGTACTCTTTTAAAAAATAAAGGGGGAAAGGGAATACAACTTCATAATGAGAAATTGCTTATCAGTCATAAATGGACTTTACCACATGATTCAAAGGACACAAAGAAATCAATCACTATCTGTAGAAAAATAATTCAAATGCAATAGCCTTCTAACTGAATCATTAGAGTCATTTTAAATGAGCAAAGTAGAACATATTAGTAGTGCAAAATGAAATTAAGGGTGAAAAAAATAAAAACTAGGTAAAACAGCAGAGTGGCAAATAAGCAGTTACTATTATATAAATTAAATGAAGCAGCTACTATTAAATAAATGTTTAAAGTAGGAAATTCTAAAGCAATAATTATAAAAATTAGTTGTATAATTCTGACTCTTACACACACACCCATGAAAGGAAAGGAAAGGAGAATGTCTAGCTGCTTCTGGCAAGCTATAAAATACATAGAAGGAACATATTTCCCAACACCCTTACATGCATGAAAGACAATAACATTATACCATCTGTGGTATGTTATGTCATATTTAAATGGCTTGGTTATTCTGGGTTTGGAGAGGACTCCCTTAGCAGATGCATCAGCAACCTGTCTCATAGCACAGTTCTCTGAAGTAGAAGTACGTTAGAGCTAAATAGAACTCTTTTACATATACTGAAAAAGAAAGGGCACCGTGACAAAGGAGAAGCAAGGATGCTGGGTTTCTGGACCCACTGGATCCAAAAGGGCCACTTCGGAAACAAGGGCAACTGGATAATGAGATCAACTCACTTAACCATAAAACATAATACCATTCAATAAGATAAAAGATATATATTTTAATTTGCAACTGTGAACAGTTTTATAGTTTTCAAGGTATTCCCATCTACTAAATTTAATCCACTCTTAATCAAGAGAGCAACGCTGTGCATTTTACAGTACAGTAAAAGGCTCAGATTAAATTCATGCTTTTAGTAAGAGTATCCATGGTATATTGGGAAGCTAACCAATGGGAATTAAAGCTTTAGGTTAAAGATAGAAAGATAAACTATTTCCTAGGACCTTACTCTGTCAATGCATATAAGAATACAAATAAAATCTGGTTGTAGTACAGGTGTAAATGTGTGAGAGATACATCTACTATGTCATGATATATAATTTAGTGTTTAATTATTGCATGGTATTAAAAACATATCGAGAATAAAACCACATGAGCATCAAACTCCAGTCCTGGTGACCAGGCCTTGTATCGTCATGTCTCATCAGGAGAGTCCCCATTCACTCTGACTACCTTTTGCTTCAGCCTATTATTCACAAAATAATAACCAGAATGATTCCTTCACTAGATAAGTCAATAAACCTCATATCTGATCAAATTCATTCAGTGATGTTTAAAATGTAAAAGAGTCAAGTTCAAAGTCCTTAAAATGACCTAACTGAAATTTTCATATTATCAGGTCTCTTGTATGGCTATTTCTACTGTTCCTATCATTTCCTTTCTCAATTATCCTCGGCCACACTCATCTATAAATGGTCCTCCAACATCACAATACACCAATTTTTAAGAGTTTTGTATTCACTATTCCTTCAATTGTAAATATTCTTCCTTCAATCTTAATCATTACCTCTGTTTTTCAGAAATGTTTTTCCTAATAACCCTATACATATTCTAAATACTAATAAACAGAAATAGGACCCCCTTTCCCTAATCTGAGCTTATTGTTAGGTGCCATCTTCTTCATTCTAATCACAGTGACTTTATGGCGAAGTGAAGCGTTGACGCGGCCCAATAGTCCGGATTGTTGCCATGGTTGAGTTCATTACTGAAACCAATGTATCAATCCATCTATTTGAGGATCTTTCTCTTTTTCTTTTTGTTTTTCTTTAATCACTTTATTGGGGGCTCATACAACTCTTATCACAATCCATACATACATCCATTGTGTCAAGCACATTTGTACGTTGGTTTTCCTCATCGTTCTGAAAACATTTGCTTTCTACTTGAGCCCTTGTTATCAGCTCCTCATGTTTCCCCTTCCCTTCGCAGTCCTCCTCCCCATGAACCCTTGATAACCCCCCAGGACCAGTGGTGAGATGCCAATAGGCGGAGGGAGGGTGGGAAGAAAGGGGTAACAAATTACAAAGATCTACATATAACCCCCTCCCTGGGGGAAGGACGGTGGAAAAGTGGGTGAAGGGAGACGTCGGATGGTGACAAAATAATAATAATTTCTCTTTTTCACTCACACTCTATTTCACCAAGCATGATGTCCTTCCTAAACATTAGTGTCTTCCAATAATGTCCAAAGTACTTGAAGTCTTTCCATCCATACATTATAGCATTCTGGCTTTTTATAGTAATTTTGATATTCTTAATCAACATCATATTTCAAAGGTATCAATTCTTGTTTGATCTTCCTTATTCCTTATTTGTGGTCCAGGTTTTACATGCATATGAGGGGATTTGAAATGCCATCATTTTGGTCAGATGCTCCCTACTCTTCATTGGCATCTTTAAGTCTTATCCTTTACAGAGATATTTTGCAGCAGATTTTGCCAATGATCTCTTGACTATTGAGTCTGTGGGTGTTGATTGTGGATCCAACTAAAACGAAATCCTTGAAAATTTCAATATTTCCCCATTTATCATTATCTAATTTATTGCTCCAGTTATGAGGATTTTGTATCTATATTCAGTTGTAATCCATAATGAACAATATATTATTCATTGATGTTTTTAGTGTCATTGAGTCAGTTCCAACCAAGTTACCCTATGCACAACAGCATGAAGCTCTGCCAGGCCAGGTGTCATGAGCATGATTGTTCTTATGCCTGAGTCCATTTTGCAGCCCCTGTGTCAGTTTGTCTCCTCCCGGGCCTTCTTCTTTATTGGTGCTCCTCCAATTAACAGGAAGGATGCCCTTGTGCAGGGACTGGTCTCTCCTGGAAACATGTTCAATATGTAAGTCTTGCTAACCTTGCCTCTAAGGAGCATTCTGTCCATACTTCTTCCATGATAGATTTGTTGGTAGGTAGCTTGGCAGACCATGATATTTTTAATAATCTTTGCCAACACCATTATTCAAATGCATTGATTCTTCTTCAATCTTCTTTAGTAAATGCACAAGTTTCACCTGAATATGAGGCAATTAAAAATACCCTGGCTTGGGTCAGGCTCACCTTAGTCCTTAGAATAACATTCTTGCTTAACAATACTCTCAATGAGTCATGTGCAGCAGATTTACCCAATGTAATGAGTCTTTTGATCGCTTGGCCGTTGCTTCCATGGATACTGTTTGTGGATACAAGACAACATTCTTGACAGCTTCAATCTCTTTTCTCTATTTATCATGATACTTCAGTTGTGAGGATTTGGGTCTACTTTACGTTGTGTTGCAATCCATTCTAAAAGTTGCAATCCTTGGTCTTCATCAGCAAGTGCTTCAAGTCCTCATCACTTTCAGCTTGCAAGGTTGTTATCTGAATATTGCAGGTTGGCAATAAACCTTCCTCCAATTCTGATACTGCATTCTTTCTCATGTAATCCAGTTTATCTGATAATCTGATCAGCATAGCTATTGAATAAGTATGGTGAGAGGGTTCAACTGCATTTCCTTGGTCTGTTTTCACAACTGCCTCTTGAACCAGGTATAGGTCTCCACATAGGCACAAATAAGGGTTCAGGAATTCCCATTCTTCCCAAAGTTACCCATAGCTTGTTTTGAACCATGCAGTTAGCATAGTCAATTAAACACAAGTGAATGTTTTTCTAGTGTTCTCCACTTTGAACCTACATCCATCTGACATCAGCAATGATGTCCCTTGTTCCATGTCTGGCATGAACCTCAGGAAGCTCCCTGCTGCATTCATTGTTGGGTGATTGTCAGCAAATTCTTACTGGCATGTGAGATTAATTATATTGTTCCATAGTGTGAGTATTCTGGTGAGTCAGCTTTCTTTGGAATGGGTGTAAATGTATCTCTTCCAGTCAGTTGGCCAAGTAGCTGTCTTCCAAATTTCCTCACATAAATGAGTGAGTGTATGTTGTGCTTCATCAGATTGTTTAATAATTTCATTTGATATTTCATCAATTCCTGGAGCCATCTTGTTTTTGGCTAATGTTCTCAGTGTAGCCTGAACGTCTTCCTTCAATACCATCACGTCTTGATTTATAATTATCAATGTATCTCTTTTCATGTTTTATCAATTTAAGGTTGAAACATTTGTTAAAATTCATTAATTTCTTCATCATTGATTTATGTAGTCAGTGGATAAATTTTAATAATAAGTTATCTACTTAATGTCCTTTTGAGCACATTGATATTTTCCTATCCAACAGCATTTCGCTTCAAGATAGATCTTGTAGGATTCTTTTTGATGATTAATGTGATGGCATTCCCTTCCCATTGATCATTCCACTACACCGAACCATATGATTGTCTAATTTAAAATTACCAGAGAGTCAAGATGGCATCCAGGTGGAGTCACCTGTCCGGTGTTCCCACTGTCAGAAAATTAAGAGGTGAGTAGGCCAATACTGGAAGGCTGGGTGCTAAAAATAGATTTAGTGTACTAGGGTCTGGTTCGAACCTCTCCCTTTGATTTTCACCCACAAAGTTAATTGAGAACTTGTTGAAATGCTCTAAGTTCACTGCATCTGACTGTGGGCTCTGCTAACCTCTCTCCAGGTCCAGCAGGAAGGCGTCTGCCACACCTTCCTACACCCTAGTCCTGCAACAAACAGTACTTTCCCCCAGACTTCTGTCTAAAAGTGGTCATAATCTCAGGCTCACAGATAGCCTCCAAGAGCTAGCCAACAGACCTCACACTGGAGTTCCCTTCAGAGTTCCCAGTGCTGTTATATTCCCTTCGCTTTGCAAATTACCTTCCCAGCCAGGACAGAGTGACTATATAGGCCATCCTCTTCCTGCCTCACCCTAGTTCCATGTATTCCAGAGTTGGAAACAACAGCTAATTAGATGATAATTTTCAGCAATTGAAGAGCTGCTGGGATATTTACTTATGATGCAATGCACACAGTTCCAAAGCACAACCAGCAATGTGAACAGGATAGAGCTGGAGGGAAACAAGAGGGCAGCCAGGGATGAATTAAGGTCCAGTCAACCCCCAAACCATGCTGCTGAGCTGGTTTCCCTTCCCTGGGGGAAATTGCAATAGAGCCCAATACCTAGACATCCCACAAGCTCATTATAAAAGGGATTTTTGGTTGTTGTTGTAAAAATGCTTTCAAATCCAGGTTGTAGTCCTTTGTGTAATTTTACTGTAAGCCTGCAGAACTCTGTCCATTGGAATCCATTAACATAACAAGGAAACCAGAACACTAATTTCCAGAGCACAGTGTAGGGTTTTAAACATAACCAAATAAACCAGGCCCAACCAGTCTTGGGCTCCAGAGTGTCTTTGACAGGCTATAAATTTTAGCCTGACAGTCCAGACCAGATCCGTGGGCACACTGCAGGCCTGCCCCAACCCAGTGCAGTGGCATACCTACAGTCAACAGACGCAGCCCAGTGTCTGAGGCCTGCCACCACCACCAGCCTCTGAGTCACCACAGGACCTTGCCTACATAGCAGTATGAGCAACCACCATAGCAGGCCACTGGGAGTCTCGACAAAATTCTTACCAGTCAAACTGAGAAAGCGTTCCGGGCTCCCTGGTCTCCCAGAAACATGGCACTCAGTCCTTCCAAATAGGCATGCAAACAATGCAAACAGCAACAGCCTCAAAAATAACACGAGAAAAAGACCAACACCAGAGGACCTAATGACTCTCACCAAAGAATCTGATGTGAATTTGCCACAAAAAGAAATCTCCGGAAGATTGCTTGGAGTAATACAGGATATGAGTGAAACAACACAGAATAAGCCATGATAGAGGAGATGACGCCCATAATAGAGGGAATGAAGTCATGTAACAAAGGTATATACAAGAGCTAATGGGTTAGGTAACAGAAACAAAACCCAAGGTTATGGATGTCACCAACAGATTAGAAGACGTGCAGAATTGCACCAGCAATCTCAAAGACTTCAGGCAGACTTCAACAAATGGGAGAGAAAATTAAACAAGATAATGAAGAAGAAAAATCTGTGTGATAGTTACACAATCTGGGTCAATTTGAGGATTAAGAGTGTAGGGGTGGAGTCTAGCCTGTCAGTCAGCATATCCCCAATGAGGCCTCTGTGGGGGTATTCCCTTCTCCTGAGGATTCTGGGAACTGGTATTCCTCTTGGAGGTAGGAGACATCCACTCTCTCTCTCTCTGTTCACTCCCTTGGAGATTCTCTACTGACAAGGCACACTCTCTGTGAGACATTTCTGAGAAGCCACATGAAGCTACTCTGAGGCAGTCAGAGTTTCAGAGCTGAAGGAACCACATAGAGACCCCTGCTAGTATTGAGATGCTTACAACACCACTGGATCCACAAGACTTCCCACCTACTGGCCTGTCATCTTCCTGCATTCAGCATCATTGCTGTGTGTCATGAGTCTGAAGAGGATCTTATAGATTGATATTGGACATATGGCCTAATATTGGACTTATGGACTTTATCTGGGCTGTGCTGGTATGTTTTCTCCATATTTAATTGCTCTTGTATATAAACCTATGTCTTATACACATGAGTCTCTCTGGATTTGTTTCTCTAGTCTACTCTGACTAACACATTAGGGAACCAGTAGAGGGGTACTAGAGAAACAAATAAGAAAGTTGGAGAGTGGATGTTTGTTTGACCTCTCCCTCATGATAGTGGTTCTTCTTTGGCTAGTCAGAAGTCAGATATGAATATGCGCTTTACTGGGTTGTTTTCTGGAAAGAATGTGGGAAGTTACATTTTCATTATTTGCTTTAGTTGTTGTCTTTGGTTATTTTTGCTTGACTTGGTAAAAATGAGTATTTTTTAATAAATATATATTTTGATCTCAGGGGTAGAACTCACCCCTTGAATTTCCCAGAGACCATGCTGGTTAGAGAAAATGGTTGAGAGAAGGTCAAAATGGCCACCAGAAAGCCAAGCTTCGGTTTGATGCTCTCAGAGACCAAATCCCAAATTTTGTATCAATAGAATTTATAAGATAAGCTGAATGACAATTGAACTTGACTATTTTAAGAATTGAGGATAGTATCTGATTCTACTATGTTTATACTGATTTCTTCTGCTTCTTATGCTTAATATAAGGATGTATAGAAATTATTATTGGGAATTATGAAAATAGAGAGCTTGTAAGCCCCCTTGATCATTACAATTTTATCTTTAAATGGGTTTAAGCCACTCCTGCAAAGAAGATTCTGAAAAGATGAGCATCACCCATTGTCTTAAGTGTTCAGGGTATTCAAAGGTGAAGAGAGGCGCCTAGAGATTATTGACAGATTAAATATATAGGAACTCTCGATTTTTTTTTTTGAATCTTGAACTAGTAGTTTTTATCCGAAGCCATAAAAAATCTGGAGCCCGAGAGAAACTCTCCACTCTAGGACTGAACTGTTAAAGGGAGCCTGTGTGCTAGCTGAAATACTTACTAGGTGACCACCTGGATCCACTTGTTGAGTGGAATTAGGGGAAAAGCAGCAATAGAGAGATGGGTTGAGTCTGGCCCCTGACACCTGTGGACCTGGTTTACAGGAAGAACAGGAGAAAATGAGAGCTGGTTGACTGGTCTGAAGTACAGGCTTGTTGAGAATTTGTGATGGGGCCATGGTCTAAAGGCAAGGCAACTGGTAGAAACCCTGATGAGGCTAAGTGAGGCAGCCCATTTTGAGTGGACTAGTACCTGACCAGATGAAGAGAAGATTTTTGAGCCTGTGAACTGGTGCATATTGCTGCAGAGTTTATGGATGTCCTGCCCTAATTTGACTTTGCTTATGGATGTGGATTTCACAAGGTTCCAACTGGAATGCAGGTTCTTAACATGTAAGAATATGATTGTCTCCTTAGAGCACTGAGTTGATGTAAGTGGACATTATAGAAATTAGGTACCCAAATTGGGGATAAAGGTATGTGTGTCATGAGTATGAAGCGGACTTTATAATTTGGTTTCAGACAGATGGGTGAACAGCGCAGTTATGGATTTGATCTGGACAGGGCTGTTCTCTCAATATTCAATTGCTCTTTTATATAAAGCTCTTTCTTTTTTTTAAAAAAATAAAGCTCTTTCTTATACACATGAATGTCGATGGATTTGTTTCTCTAGTCTACCTAGACTAACACAGAATGTTCATTAAAACTTGGTCCCAAAGGGTGACACTGCTGATATTTGAAATGCCCATGGCATTGCTTCTAACATCACAGCAGTACAAAACTCACTATTAAATATCAGGTTGGCTTACCCTACTTTTATTTACATTTCTTATCACTTTCTGTCCACATTTTCTGTTTCGTTTTCACATCATTCTAACTTTTGCTAGAGACTATTGTTGTCATAGTTTCTACAATTCTAGAGACTATGACAGCAGTATTTTAAATAGGAAAAGGCTAACCTATAGTGAGATAGGCTACAGTGGAACTTCCAGCCAAATATTATCTAAGAAACAAAGGCATGATAATCTACTTTAAAAAAATAACTGATTACAAATGTTCTTTTATATTATTTATTTATTCTTTAAAATAATCTTATTGGGAGCTCTTGTAGCTCTTATTACAATCCATATGTCCATCCATTTTGGCAAGCACATTTGTACATGTTTCCATCATCATTTTCTAAACATTTTCTTTCTACTTGAGCCCTTGGTAGCAGCTCGTTACCCCCTCCCCCACCCTCACTCCTTCATGAACCTTGATAATTTATAAGTGCTTTTTTCATGTCTTACACTACTGCTGTCTCCCTTCATCCACTTTCTGTTATTCAATCCCCTGGGAGAGGTTTATACATAGATCATTGTGATCAGTTCCCCCTTTTTTGTGATTGGATCACCTTCCCCTTCCCCTCATGGTATCATCACTCTCATTATTGGTTCTGAGGGGTTTATTTTTCCTCAATTCCCTGTGTTTCCAGCTCTTATCTGTAGCAGTGTACAGGCTCTGTTCTAGCCAGATTTGTAAAATAGAATTGGGGTCATGATAATGGGGGGAGGATGCATCAAAGAAATAGAGGAAAATAGTATGTTTCAAGGGTGCTATACTGCACCCTGACTAGCTCCTCTTTTCTTTGTGACCCTACTGTGAGGGGATGTTCAATTGTATATAGATGGGCTTTTGCTCTCCACTTTGTCTTCCCCCTCATTCACATTGATATGTTTTTTTTTTGTTCTGAGTCTTTGATGCCTGATACCTGATCCCATTGATACATCATGATTACACAGTCTACTGTGTTTCTTCCATGTGGGTTTTGTTGTTTCTCAGCTAGATAGCCACTTGTTTATCTTCAAGCCATTAAGGCCACAGATAATATATCTTTTGGTAGCCGGGCACCATCAGTTTCTTCACAACATTTGCTTATGAACCCATTTTTTCTTCATCTATCATGTTGGGAAGGTGAGCATGACAGAATGCTGGGTTATTAGAACAAAGTGTTCTCCCATTGAGGGAGTACTTGAATAGGTGACCATTGTCTGTCTGATACCTTAATACTTAAAATATAAATATAGGTACATAAATATATTTCTCTACAGTTATATATAAATATATTTACATATGCACATGCCTATGTCTAGACCTGTGTAAATATTCTTTGCCTCCTAGTTCTTTCCTCTATTTCCTTTTACTTTCCTCTTGTCTCACTATCATGTTCAGCCTTCATTCGGGTTTCAGAAATTCCTCTCAGCTACACTGCACTTGATCAAGCTGACTAGGTATCCTATGGCCTCCACACTACTGATTTTAGATCACTTGTAGTTCCCTTGTCCCTGAGTTTGTTGGCACCCCCTTTCTTTCCCCACATCCCTCTCTTCTGTGTCCTCCCAGAACCATCGGTCCCATTGTTTTCTCTTCCAGATTGCTTCCTCCTCCTATCGTATCAAGATAGACACGCAAAATCAGTAATAAGCACAAACAAAGCAAAGCAAAACAAAACAAAAAACAGAATTACAATAACAAAAAAATACCAGCAACAAAAAATAAAATGCTGTAAGTAGTTCCAGGTTGTTTGTTGACTTTATGATTGTTTTCCTGGTTGAATCTGATGGGGTGCCATGACTTGGCTCCAAAGTCTATTTTTGGTATTCCTCAAGGATTTAATTGCTTTGTTCCTCTTGCTGCTCCGCTGCACACCCTTAGTTTTTCACCCTGGTGTGGTGGCATCAGATTGGTTACAATCCCCACACTGTGTCTCCTGTGTTGTCCCCCCCATAGTACTATGGTCAGTGAAGGCCTTTGTGTCTGGTCGTGTGGCCAGCCTGGTGGTCCTCTGTGCATTGGCTGCTCTGACGAGGAATATCGTCCTCAGAACTGGGTGAGCCAAGATGTGTTCCACTCTCCCTCCTTCCCTCTTTGTTTGTTTTTGTGTGCTCTGATCAGAGGAGCACTTTCCCCTGAGTTTTAGCTTCAGCACTGTCCTCTATAGTGCTTTGTTCTAGATGGGGAGAGTGGAGTGGAAGAGTGTCCTTGTAGTTGGGATTGGGGCCAGTCCCATAGACCTCTTTTTGGTTCAATGCTTCTTGCTGGTATGTTGCATTCAGGTCTTGGTGAACCAGGCTGAAATCTGGTCCCTCTCTCTAGCTCCTGTGGAGATAGGCACTAGCCCACCAAAGGGGAGGGTATTGTTTATATTGTTATTTTTATTGTAATTAGTATAAATAGAACGAATCATTTGCTTTATCATCTTTGTTCAGGTGTACAATTCCTTGACATTAATTATGTTGATAATGTTGTTCAACTATTATAATTATCCATTTTCATTTTCTTTTCATTGTCCTTAAGGAAAGTTCAGTGTCCCCTAAGTAATAAGTCTCCAGGACTTGGATAATCGTTAAAAAACTTGTTAGTCACAAAAGGGCAAGTAGCAAATGGCACAATATATATGAAAATTCAAGACTATGTCCTATTTTCATAAGCAGTGAAAGAGGTCATAGTACATTAGTGGTATAGGATAGCTGTATTCCTTAGTAAGAACATGGAAAATAGCTTTCACAACCCGGAGTAAGTAACATACAATATTCCTGTTTTTAACCATATAGTGTTAGGGGAAAATATGCATACACCTTCTCTTGTATGTAGGGAATTAACAGGCTTTCTTAAATTTTGTAATTTAAATGAGAAATTATAGCTGTCCACACATTTCTTTAACGTTGTAACATTTTCTAGTAAAGGTGAATGAGTGAGATATCATAGTTTTGTGGCTATGTCTTTGTATATTCTACTAGTAAAGTAACTCTTTCCACGAAAGTACTTCAAATTAATAAAATAGTTTTTCGCATATAGGTATAACGTATAGCACAATTTCATATTGCCTCATTTTATTGCTTTTATATTAGTGTTTACTGGCTAACATTTTAAAATAATGGTCTGCTTAAAGTAATTAATGTTGAATTACAGTGGAAATCCAATTGAATTACTTGTGACATGCACATTAATATTAAATGAGCTCACTGTGATTAATGCTGTTAAATAGATACCAGAGGAATTAATATTGATTAGGCAATTATTTTTAAGTGTTACTGTTTACTGCAATTTACATCAACTCCTTTTTTCCACCTTCATTTGAGTAAACCTTTCTTCATTGACAGCATCCAGTGCAAGCTGTGTAGTCACCTAAGGAGCCTGAACGGAGCGAACAGCGATGCGTTTTGTTTTGTTTCCCTTGCATTTAAAATGGCAAAATGTGAGACATTTCTCATTCTACTCTCATTAGTCAACTGCTGACACTGGTTTCTAAGTATTTTGTATTCTGGTGGTTCTTGTGTTGTTTCTACTCTAGAAACTATGCCTCCGGTACTAAATATATATATATCTTTGCCATCTAAGGGATTCAGATTCAGAGAGACACTACAGAGTAGGGTAGACCTTCCTCAAGGATTGCTGAGGCTGTAAATCTTTCTGAGAGCAAAGGACCTCTTTAGTGTTCAAGAGAAAAGGAGTCTCTCTGAGGACTAAGGCGTCCCTGGCAAAAGCCATAGTATTTTCAATCACCTCATATGTATGTGAAAGCCGGATATTGAGTAAGGAAGACCAAAGGAGAATGGGCACGATAAAATCATGAGGTTGTCAAATACCATTTAACATATCATTGACTACCATTTGCCAAACAAATATGCCTTGGAAAAAATGTATATCCACTTTTAAAAAAAATTAGAAATGTGCTTGTCCTTTTGAGAGATTGGCTAACTTTACTTAGCATAATTTCCTCCAACTCTGAACATGAGACCATGTGCTTCATGCTATCAAATGGAGAGTGCTCCATTGTGTGTGTGGGCCAGAGTTTTGTAATCCACTCCTGTATTGATTAAAAATTGGGTTGTTCAAATTCCTTGAAGTTTTGAATTTTGCCACAATAAACATTGCAATACAGACAACTGGTCATGGTATTTTTAACCTCTTCTGGGGATATGTCCAGTAGAGGGATTGCTGGGTTGTAAAGTAACTCAAATTCCATCTGCTTTAAATATCGCCACATACTTTCCACAGAGGCCATATATATCTAAATGAACACCAGTGGTGGAGGGGAGTTCCTACCCTGTTTTCCCCAAAATAAGACAGTATCTTATATTAATTTTTGCTCCCAAAGATGCACTAGGTCTTATTTTCAGGGGATGTCTTATTTTTCTATGAAGAAGAATATGGTAGATATTTATTGCTTATTGTTTTATTAAAAGAGACCTTGCATTTCCTGTCTGCTCCGGCTGCGCTGTGGCTTACAGTGAACTGCATTGCAGCACCTGCCGCTACGGTCCAGCGTCCAGAGTTACAGTAGTTTCAGGGGACTTTATTTTCGGGGAGGTCTTATTTTCGGGGGGTGCCTATACTTCAGAGAGCGGCAAAACGGTAAGTAGGTCTTATTTTCGGGGGGATGTCTTACTTTCTGGGAAAGAGGGTATCTTGCCACATCCCCTCCAACATTTGTTGCTCTCATGGTTGTTTGAATTTGCATTTCTGTGATGGCTAGTGATTGGCTAGCATTTTCTCATATGTTTATTCGCCATTTTTGTCTCCTCCCTTGTGAAACTTCTCTTCAGGTATTTCGCCCACTTCTTCAGGGGGTTAATTGTTTCCTTCTATGTTTAGGCTAGGAGAGTTTTACAGATTTTAGTAATAGGCCCTTTGTCTGTTGTGTCAATGGTAAACATCTTCTGCCATTCTGTAGATTCTCTTGTTGCTCTCTTGGTGAAGTCCTTTGACAGACGTAGGTATTTTATCTTTAGCATATCCTACGTTTTAATTTCAGGTTTGCCTGTGTGTGTACCCTTCCCTATTTAATTTAGCCTCTATATTTCCTAAGCCAAGATTCTGAGGTTTGACCCACTTCCTTCATAGATGATCCTTATAGTTTGGGGTTTTACTTTAGGTCTGTGGCAATTACATAATCTACTGTCAATTGGGGGCTTGAGAAGATTAAGAGTGAAGGGGTGGAGTCTGTCAATCAAGTCATAGCTAATGAGGCTCTTGTGTGGGTATGGCCTTCTCCTGAGAATTCTGGGAACTCCTGTATTTCCTCCTTAGAGGTGGGATAGACACTCTCTGCTCACTCCCAGAGAGATGCTCTACTGATAAGACACATGGTGCTAGGCCCTTGGAGCTGGAGAAACCACATGGACCTACCCTGATGCAACCAGACCTCTGGAGCTAGAGAAGTCACCTGGAGACCCCTTCCAGCGCTGAAATGCTTGCTGCATCACTGGATCCTCTGTGATCCTCCTGCATTCGGCATCCTTGCATGTGTTTCGTGAGTCTGAGGAGGACTTTATGGATTTCTATTGGACATATGAGCTAGTATTGGACTTATGGATTTGATCTGAACTGGGCCAGTATGTTTTCTCAATATTCAGTTGCTCTTATATATAAACTTCTTTCTTACACACATATGAGTGTCTATGGATTTGTTTCTCTAGTTTAATTGGACTAACACGAGGTCTGTGATCCACCTTGATTTTGTTCTTGTGCTCCGGATGAGAGAAGGGTCCAGTTTCATTTGTCAATGCTGGATATCCAGTGCTTCCAGCACCATTTGTTACAGAAGGCATCACCTCCCACTTGATGCATTTTGGGGCCTTGTTGAAGATCAGTTGTCTATATGCTGATGTTTTTATTTATGGGTTTTTCTGATCTTTTCCATTGGTCTGAGCACCTGTCATTCTATGAGTACTACACTGTTTTGACCACTGTGGCTGTGTAGTTGGTGTTAAACCCAGGTAAAATGAGCCCTCTAATTACTTTGTCCTTCTTCTTGGGGAGTTCTCTGCTAATTTGGGGCTTCTTTCCTCTCCATATGAAGTTAGTGATCAGTTTTTCCAATTCTTTGTAGAAGGTTGTTGGTATTTGAATTGGGATAGTGCTAAACTTATCCACTGAGATAATTATAATCAGCATAGTAAGTATAGAAGAAAGGCCACTTTTCTCACACTATATGGGTTGAGGTACAGGCAATCAGGTGGGAGACAGAAAGGGAAAGGGGTCGGGGAGAGAGAGAAAAGGGAGGAAAGGGCTAAGATGGCATTGGGGGAGCAGAGCACTAATCAATCCAGGGGGAACCTATTGTTTATATTGTTATATTGTTTATTTCTCCACAGATATGAGCGTGTGAGTGCAGACCCCTCGATGGTGCACCACACCTTGTCGGCAACCTAACCATATGGAGCAACTCATGAACAGAGAGGTCTACAGGGCCGGGCCCCATTTATAGCAAACTGACCCTCTCCCTAGATGTATGTGCTACAGAGGATAGCACTAAACCTACAGGTTGGGGAGAGGGTCAGCCTGCCCACCCACATGGTAAGGAAACCAAGAAGGAAAAAGAGAGAGTGAGGGACTAGACTTCATGCTGGCACACCACACCCCAAGGATGAAGTTCTTTACAGAGCTTCTAAGTAACAGAAAGAACTGTAAGGCTGACAGCAGCTTGACACATGATGTCCCCTCACTGGTGCATACCATAATAGAGGACAACACTGGGGACACTTGGTGCAGGGTGAGTACACTCTGACCACCTCCTTCCACAGTGGGGCAAACCAAGAAGGGAATAAAACATAACAGCAACAGAAGCAAAACAAAGCCACAAAAGTCCCTCAGCAGCCCCCAAAATAGCCTTCAGGTTAGGAGGGGAACTTCCTGGAACCCCTCAGGACCAGTGGGTGGGGAGAAAGTCATAAAGGCTAGTGGACAGACTTGGAATTATGTGTGCTTTTTCAATATTTTGTTAGTTCTTTTTCTCTCTTTTTATTTGATCTTTTTGTTTTGTTTCTTTTTTCTCCATTATTGTTTATTTTCCTAGCTATATAAGATAGGCATGGAAAGAAAGTCTGAAGAGAAAGCAACAGGAACAATTGCTTTTCAGGGATTTGGGGGAAGGAGGAGGTGGGGGAAGGGAGCAGTGACAAAACAACACCATAGACAGGGAAACAGCTAGGGAATTACAATCAAAATGAGGGTAATGTTGGAGCATTAGCAATCTGGCTGAGAGTAATTACTAAGAGGCAGAATAAGGGCAAGCATGATGGCGAAGGAGGAGGAAGGTAAAAAGGAATAGAAGAAAGATCGAGGAAACAAAGCTATGGATAGAGGGATAAACATGGGTGTGTACATATAAAACATATTAATTCATAAAATGGAGGTATTGGCCTATGTGCATCTATTCATATGGCATATATTAAGGAAGTAGAAGGACTTTGGGCCTTTGCTCAAGCACCCCCTCAATGCAACAATACTTTGTTCTAACAACCTGCCATTCTGTGATGCTGACCCTCCCACCATGATCGCTGAAGACAAAATGGGTGCATAAGCAACTGTGATGAAGAAAGCTGATGGTGCCCAGCTATCAAAAGATTTAGAGTCTGGGATCTTAAAGACTTGAAGTTAGTCAAGTGGCCATCTAGCAGAGAAGCAACAAGCCCACATGGATGAAGCACAACAGCCTGTGTGATCATGCGGTATCAACGGAACCAAGTAACAGACATCAGTAGAGCCAAAACAAACACAAAATTAACATATTTTTGAGAATGAGAGGGTCAGAGCAGAGATCAAAAACCCATCTGTAGTAGATAGGACATTTGCTCACAGAAGGGTCACAAGCAAGGGATTAGTCAACCAAGGTACACTATAGCACCAGTGAAAAACAAAATATTCTTCTAGTTGCTTGAGGCTTCCTCACCTCCCACTAGCATGACCCCAGTCCTGCCTTTAAGTTCTGGCTATACTAGAACATGTGCACTGGTACTTATACGAGCTCAGGACACAGACTATCCAGGTCAGATAAATCCCCTAGGAACAGAAATGGGATTAGCAATACCAGGAGGGTATGGTAGAGGAGGAAGGGAAAATTGATTGCAATGATTGACACATAACATTGCCCCACCCACCACCCCCCAAGGGGACAGACAACAGAGACATGGGTGAAGGTTGACAACAATTGGTGTAAGATATGAAACTAATAATAATTTATAATTTACCAAGGGTTAACAAGGGTCAGAGAGTGAAGGAATGAGGGAAAAAAGAAGAGCTGATACTAAGGGTTCAAATAAAAATTAAATGTTTTGATGATGATGGGAACATATGTACAAATATGCTTGATATAATTGATGTATATAAGATATGTAAGAGCCCCAAATAAAATGATCTAAAAAAATAAGTTAAGATGCCTAGGCATCTTATCTACTTGGTATATATTATCAGAGGTGCCAACACTTGCAAAAGGATAGCATGTTTGACATAATAGAAGTTTTGAGAAAAAGAGGATGATGCTCACTGAGATGGACTGGCACAATAGCTGCAACAATGGCCTTAACCATAATCTCGGGTGTCAGGATGGCTTAGCATTAAGTTGTCTTTGTTTTGTTATGTATAGGGTCCCTACAATAGGGCAAAAATGTCACCTAAAATCAGGGCCACAAAAGGCTGACATGAATTGAGCAAAAGGAAAAATATTAGCTAATGGACTCAATGATATAATTCAGGATCTGGTATTTACTGTGAGGAGGATGGGCAGTCATGGAAGGACTTTGACTAGAGGATTGATATAACCTAACATTGATATGACTAATTTATCAACATAAATGTTAATTCACAAATAATGCTTTCTGTGATGCACATCATAAAGGTGAGAAGGAGGAAGAATACTTGGGAGAAAATTGCAACTATGGGGAGAAAATAAAGTGACATGGTGAGATTGTAGTCATGGAATTTATAAGAAGTGATATCTTTTAAAGGTCAAATATCCCTGATTCCAGATCTTTGGTATAAGGAAAGAGTCAACTTGTAGATGACATCAAGAACTTTAGCCTTATTTGACATATGATATTGCCACTAAATGGAAACCCCACTCAAGTGCTTCAAGTAGTCTTCACTTTCAGCAGACAACTGCCTTTAGGTCTATGAACAGACTGTCCAAGAGGCAGGTGTTTGAATACAGCCAGGGCATAGTGTGTAGGCTAAAATAAGAAAAGTTATATGTTAAAGTTATTCTTCAAGATTATTATCCAAGAAGCTATACTATATGAAGAAAACGTGGCATAAGAATTTGAGGAAGACTTATTAACAACCTGTACTATGCAGATGACAAAATCGTATATGCTGAGAGTGAAGACTAGCAGTCCTTATTGATGAAGATTAAGGACTATAACCCGTAGAATGGATTACATCTTTAAGGCAATTCTCACATTTGGACAAATAAGCAATATAATGATAAAAGAGGAAAATGTTGACATTAATGAGGGTTTCATTTTATTTCAATATCTGTGGAAGTGGTCAAGAAATCAAATACTGTATTACATTGAGCTAATGTGTTGAAAATTACCTCTTTAAAATAGAAGAAATTTTAATTTGAAGACTAAGGTGTACCTAAAGCAAACCATAGAATTTTCAATAACCGCAGAAGCACGAAAGCACTAGGCAATGAAACAGAAAGAGAGAATGGGTGTCTTTGAATTATGATGTTAACAATCAATATTGAAAACACCACGGACAGCAAGAAGAATGGACACATCTCTCTTGCAGGAAGCATATCAAGACTCCTTGGGCGTGAGCATGGCGAGATTTTGCCTCGTCTACTTGAGATGTATCAGGGTACCAATCCACGGAGAAGTACATCCTGCATGATAACTGATAGGGTCAGCTAAAAAGAGGAAGCTCATCCAAGCAAATGGATCGATACCAGGACTGCAGCAATGGGATCAAAAGCAACAATTGTGAGACTTCTGCAAGAGTGGGTAGTGTTTACATTTAGTTGTACCTCATGCCACTGAGTCTGTACCAATTGATGGACTCTACCGAAATCAGTACTTTTACCTGTATATCAAACAAACAGCACGTCACATTTAAAATCTAAATTCCTTCTTCTGTCCCCCCACTTCTCTGCTATTAGATAACTTTCTCATCATTATAATTCTATTCTTCTTAAGACAGCTTTGTATTTATTTCCTAAACACTTGAAAATATGACTTGTGCATATACTGATTATCCACTAAAAATACCCTGTATCAAGCTTTTTTTTACTTGAGCGGAGATCTCTCTGTTGCTGTTTAGTCTTTGTTCCCATAGTAAAACAGGTAGTTGACTAATGCCCATTCGTTTCATTTGAAGGAAATCCATTAGCAGCTTTTACAAAGCTCACCAGATAAATAAATAACCCAACAACAAAAACTCATGTCACTCTTGTCAATGCTGACTCAAAAATGCCTTTGAGGAATGTGCAGGATTATTGCCTTTGTGTTTTGTGGAATTGCATCTCTTATGAGAGTAGAAAGTCCTGTCTTTTCCTCATGGCCCAGCCGTGATTCCCAACTGCTGCCCTTTGGTTGGCAGCCCAGTGTGCAACCACTGCACCACAAGGCCTTCCCTGGTCACATCAACTCCCCACAATTCAGCTTTAAATTTAGGAATATCTCTGTCACCTTCATTTGTGTAAGCAGTTTTACTGGATAAATAATTTTGTTGAATGTACTTTGTATATATTTTCTTTCCATTGCCTCCCAGTATCCTTTGCTTCAGTGAAGAAGTTAACATCATTAAAGACCTCTTATGTGCTAGCTTGTGTTTTTATCTGTCGGCCTTGCTGTTTTGAGATTCTTTCCTTGGGCGTGATTTTCAGGAGTTTGATACAATACACATTTGTAAATATCTCTTTGGATTCACACAATTCAGAAATTCCCAAGATACCTGGATGCACATATTCATTTATTTATTCAGATGTGGACAGTTTTCTGCCACCATTTTCTCAGATAATTTTTCTGCTTCTTATTTCTTATCTTTCAAACTTTCCACACTATGTACATGTTTCTTTCAATGGTGTCTAAAAGTAACATTTGGCTTTACTCTTTTGCTTTCTTCTTCTTGTTTGTCTTGGAATTTGGTAAATTGAGATTTTTTTTGCCCCTTTAGTTTACTTACTCCTTTTTTGCCCCTCCTCAAATCTGTTGAATTTCTCTCATACATTTTTCAGTCATTTCCTAGAACTTCTATACATTTGTTTCTTTTTAATATTTTGTCTCCTTCTCTCAGGAGAGGTTTTCGGCTCCAGTAAATGTACAGTCTTGGAAATCCACAACGGCTTTTCTGCACTGTCTTATATGGTCATTATGAGCCAGCATTGAATAAATCATATTAAGTCTATTTCTGCTGATAGTTATTTTCCATGGTTCTATATTTTTGTTTCCATCTCTTGGTAATGTTAATCATTGCCTCTTCTTCCCACACCCACCTTTTTTCCTTCATAGTCATTGTAGGAGAGATGAGCCCCATTTCAGTGGCTAATCTCACATCAACATCTTATGTGTACTTTCCAAGGTTGGCGTGCTCAGTCTTCCATGCGGGTAGTATTTTCACTGGGACCAGGCAGCATGCAAAGACCAGGACCGATTGGATGCCACACATTGCTCCTTCCCACATTCATAAGGCTCAACAAGTGCAAGGCCCCTATGTTAGGAATTGAATTGTACCCAGTAATTCCAAATATGTTATGATCTATAATTATGGTTTCCTTTTGGAATGTATCTTCTTTATGTTAATGGGATAGTCTTAGGGTAGGGTGTATCGTGAGTCAATCTCTCTATACACCAGTAAGTAAGCAAATAAAGATCAGAAAAGATAGGTGCCACACAACCCTGAGATCACAAAGGACTTCCGTTAAGGCTAACGGAAACTGAAAGTGGCCAGAGCCAGCACCCGAAATGCTCATTCTAGACTCTGGAAATATGAGGAAATAAATTTCATTTTTGTACAGCCACCCACTTATGATATTTATGTTATGGCAACATAAAGTAACTAAGTCTAACGCAAAGGGTTTCCTGTTAATGATGCCTTCGCTGGGCCTGATTATTTGAAAATGCTAGGCCTCTCTGCACATTGCATGCTGGTCCTTCTCATAGCCCTAGTAGTCCCAAATCTGTGATATTATTCTTCTTCGAGTCTGTTCTCAGACTTGTCTACACAGTGGGGCTTCACCAGGGCCTGGGTGTTTTGCGATGACGCAGTCTCACATTACAAGGAGCCCCAGTGGCATAGTGGTTACCCATTGGGCTGCAATCCACAAGGTAGACAGTTCAGAACTATCAGCCACTCATTGGGAGAAAGCTAAGGTACAGTCTCAGAAACTCAAAGGGGGCAGTTCTGTCCTGTTTTATAGGATTTCTCTGAGTCTGTCTCACAGTCTCACACTGTAGTGCACAGCACTTCTTGGGCAACACTTTATACAAATCTGTATTCTCATGTTTCTGTGACCATGGTGCCTTACCAGAACCTACATATTAGAAAAGAGCCAGGCTTTAATATTCCGGTCTCTTAAAACACATGCCCTTTGTGATGTGCCAAGGCACCAATTCTTAGGTGTGTGTAGAGTGTTTGCCTGTTGTGCTTCCTCTTGGGCCCAATTGTTAGCAAAATCCAGCTTTTTTTTTTTTTCCAGTAAAATAATTTTTTTAACATTTTATTGGGGCTGATACAATTCTTTTCACAGTTCATACATATACATACATCAATTGTATAAAGCACATCTGTACAGTCTTTGCCCTAATCATTTTTTTTCTCTTTTCTTCTTTTACATTTTATTAGGGACTCAAACAACTCTTACCACAATCCATACATATACATACATCAATTGTATAAATCACATCCATACATTCCCTGCCCCAATCATTCTCAAGGGATTTGCTCTCCACTTAAGCCCCTTGCATCAGGTCCTCTTTTTTTTTTCCCTCCCTCCCCTTTCCCCCCTCCCTCATGTGCCCTCGGTAATTTATACCTCGTTATTTTGTCATATCTTGCCCTATCCGGAGTCTCCCTTCCCCCCTTCTCTGCTGTCCCTCTCCCAGGGAAGAGGTCACATGTGGATCCTTGTAATCAGTTCCCCCTTTCCAACCCACTCACCCTCCACTCTCCCAGCATCGTCCCTCACACCCTTGGTCCTGAAGGTATCATCCACCCTGGATTCCCTGTACCTCCAACCCTCATATGTACCAGTGTACAGCCTCTGTCCTATCCAGCCCTGCAAGGTAGAATTCGGATCATGGTAGTTGGGGGGAGGAAGCATCCAGGATCTGGGGGAAAGCTGTGTTCTTCATCGATACTACCTCACACCCTAATTAACCCATCTCCTCTCCTAAGCCCCTCTATGAGGGGATCTCCATTGGCCGACACTTGGGCCTTGGGTCTCCACTCTGCACTTCCCCCTTCATTTAATATAATATATATACACATACATATATACATATACACATATATACACATACATACACACGCTTATATCTTTTTTTTTTGCATGATGCCTTATATCTGGTCCCTTGGGCACCTCGTGATCGCACTGGCCGGTGTGCTTCTTCCATGTGGGCTTATTTGCTTCTGAGCTAGATGGCCGCTTGTTCACCTTCAAGCCTTTAAGACCCCAGACACAATCTCTTTTGATAGCCGGGCACCATCAGCTTTCTTCACCACATTTGCTTGTGCACCCATTTGTCTTCAGCGATCCTATCATGGAGGTGTGCAGTCAATGATATGATTTTTTGTTCTTTGATGCCTGGTAACTGATCCCTTTGGGACCACTCGATCACACAGGCTGGTGTGTTCTTCCATGTGGACTTTGTTGCTTCTGAGCTAGATGGCCGCTTGTTTATCTTCAAGCCTTTAAGACCCCAGTCACTATCTCTTTTGATAGCCGGGCACCATCAGCTTTCTTCACCACATTTACTTGTTCACCCACTTTGGCTCCAGCCATTGTGTCGGGAGAGTGAGCATCATAGAGTTCCAATTTAATAAAAGAAGGTATTCATGCATAGAGGGAGTGTTTGAGTAGAGGCCCAAGGTCCTTCCGCCACCTTAATACTTGACCTATAAATATAGACACAAAGATCTATTTCCCCAACCTCCTATATATATTTGCATGTACATGTCTTTGTCTAGACCTCCATGAATGCCCTTTGACTCCTAGCTCTTTCCTCCATCTCCCTTGACCTTCCTCCTGCCCTACTACCATGCTTCATCGCCACCTGGGCTAGAGTATACCTCTTCTCTAAGCAACCTTACCCTTGATCATTTCCCACCAGGCCTGCCACTCCCCCTTCTCTACCATTTGGGGTCCCATGTTTTTCCCTTGTCCCTGGGTTTGTTAACACCACTTCCTTACCCCCACCCCCCACCCCCCACCCCAAGTCCCCCCGGAACTGTCGGTCCCGTTGTTTTTCATCCAGATAGTTCATCCAGCCTGTCCTATTCAGACAGACCTGTGGAGTCACTAACATGCACGAAAACTAGACAGAGGAACACAAAGCAACAGTATACAACCAGACAACAAAACAACCACAACAAACCCACCTGTGCACCTCGAAAGACTTTGCCAAGAGGGTGACAAGGCAACCCACAGACTGGGAGAATATTTTTAGTAATGACACGTCAGACAAAGGGCTCATTACTAAAATCTACAACACCATCATGACCTGCAAAAAGAGGAAAACAGTTAACCCCTAAGGAAGTGGGCAAAAGAAATGAGAAGAACTTTCACTAGAGAGGAGATCAATATGGCCAATAAATATATGAGAAAGTGCTCGAAGTCCCTTGCCATAAGAGAAATGCAAATCAAAACAACCATGAGATACCACCTAACACCCCTGAGGCTAGCCCAGATCAGTAAATCAGAGAGCAACAAGTGTTGGAGGGGCTGTGGTGAAGTAGGAACCCTCCTCCACTGCTGGTGGTCGTGCAGATTTGTACAGACACTGTGGAAAGCAATCTGGCGATACCTAAAGAAAATGGAAATTGATCTACCTTACGACCCAGCCATCCCTCTACTGGGCATATACCCGGTTGAAGCAGCAAATAAAACACGACCAGTCATATGCGCTCCAATGTTTATTGCGGCACAATTCACAATAGCAAAGACTTGGAAACAGCCTAAGTTTCCATCGATAGACGAGTGGATTAGCAAACTTTGGCACATACACACAATGGAGTATTATGCAGCACTAAAAAGCACCGATGAGCACATGAAACACGTTATTTCATGGGAAGAGCTGGAAGGAATTATGTTAAGCGAGGTAAGCCAGACCCAAAGGGACAGGTACAACATGAGTCCCCTGAGGTAAGTACAATCAGCATGACAGAAATGGGGCATTAATCCACCCAAGGGGAGGGTATGGTTTATATCTCCACAGGGAAAGTGGGACCAGACTTCAACCCAGTGTCGCAAGGTGTGAATGCAATATCCCGGCGTGGAGGAGGGAACCGGTGGAGAGGTCTGGGAGGCTGGCCCCAGCACCATAAATTAAGTGGATTCCTGCCCCTCCCCCGAAAAGAATTTGTTCCAAAGGACGACATTGACTCTGCAGCTATGGGAGATGGACATATTTGATCAGAGCACACGGGAGCAGATGAAGGGGCAGGAGGAGAGAGTGGAGCACAGCCTGGCCCACCAGGCCGTGATGATGATGTTCCTGAGTAGAGCAGCCAGTCCACAGAGAGAGCAACATGGCTGGCCCTACTATGAGACATGATGCCCCTCAGTGACTAAGGGCGATACAGGGGACAGCACCGGAGACACAGTGTGGGAATTGCACCTGACCTGATCCCACCACACCGAGGCAAATCACTGGGGGAGTGCAGCGGAACAGCAAGGGAATGGAGTGGCAAGGTCCCCAGGGAATGCTGAAAGTGGACTTTGGGGCCAGGGCGTGGTGCCCCAGCAGACTGGACTGGAAAACGCTCCTAAGGGCCAGCAAAGATCCCTGAACTAACTACAAGCTTTTCTCTTGTGAAAATCCAGCTTTTACTGCATGTTTCACCTGCTTTTACCTGAGACTTTTGTGGCCCCAGGGTTGTGGTCTTCTAGGGAATCATCTTTTAGGCGCTTAGGCCTCTCTGTCCATTATGTCTTTATCAGAATTTCTCTCTTTTCCAAGTCTGGGTCTCACTGTCCATTACAGACTGGTCCCTGCCTTGAGCTCCTTCGTAGGTGGGGCACGGTGGACATGGTGGTCTCTCATGGGTCGTCTTTCCTCTCTGCTTTTGGTATTTTAACCTGGTTGTTTTGAAACTCCAAAACTCTACCTCATTGGCATCAAGGTAATTCCAACTCACCATGACCAGACCGGCACTTCTTGGAATTTCCTCAAGACGGCTGGACTCTGAGGAGAATAGGGTGGGGGTTCTGTGCACACACACATCTTTTCTTCTGGCCAGTATGCTGCTGTTTACACCGTTCAGTGCACCTTTTGGTTCTCCGATCCTTTATCTGATGTCTGGATTTCTGAGACAACCAATGCTTTTTCAGTGCTTGCCTGTCTTCTTTTCTAAAATTGTTGTGGCGGCTCGAGACGTGTGACTGGCCACACCGTTGCTGTTACTATTTAATTTTGGAACCTCGACTTCTGCTACCTGGGTATTTTTTTCTTCTCAGAATAAGTTATTTGTCTTTTTAAATATCCTTCTTTCTTCTTATGGACAAGTCTGTCAGGATATTTCTGCTGTAAGTTGCAATTTCATGCATTATAAAGTTACAACAATAATTATAACCACAATAAATGGTTCTCTAACTTCTGTATGTCAGCTCATCAGGAGAAGCACTCACAATAATGATAGATACCAGGATCAAATGATGAGTAATCTGGAGCAGACAAAGAGGGAAATAGCCTCTGATATTTATATAGAAATCGTTTTTGATGACTAAGATAATTAATGTCAACCATTTTAATTCTTTTCTCCTTCTAGTCATGCTTTAGGCTGCGATGGTTTCTAAGAGAAACTAGAGAGTCACAACACTTTGCCTCACAAAATATATCCTGAGATCATGCTTCATATAGAGAAGAATTTGCCTTTTTTTAAAAATTGATTTTGGCTTTCTTCTGGCTTTAATAGCTTTACAGAATTAAGCTTGTTTCCCAACTACAGGTCAGAACAATCTTGAAATACCCTTGTGGATCCCAAAGGGAAAGAAAGCCAATCATTGACATAGATACTATGTGTTTGTATCCATGGATAATGCCTCAGTTTAACTCAATAAATGTTTAACATATTTCTATAGGTACCATGGTTTATTGCATTTTTCAAGCCAGGAGTATATTTAAACTGGAAGTACTTTCTCTTTGTGTCATAATAGAAAACTCTTATTCTGCTTGTCTTTGCATGATCGTTGTGGGAGGAATAAAAATATTAGAGAAAACAAAAGTACAGTAAGTGGCAAAATGTAAAGGCAATTGCCTCCTGGCTTTGTAAAATATTAGGAGTACCAACTGAAAGAGACCATTCAGGGACTATGCAAAATTTCCAGATAATCCAAATAACCAAAAATAGAAGCTAGAAGAATTTCTAATGCATGATTAATATTGTATTATAACATAAGTAATGGTTTAAATATATAAAATGAAATTAAACAAATATAAAATCAGTATCAATCTAATCTACAAGAGAAAGAAATATTTACAACATTTTTATGAAGAATAAATTGAAGAACATTGAAGAAAGTTGGCCTCCTTTCAAAGCAGGGTTCTTATCTCCAAAGCATAACTGCCTTCGCTACAAATCTTATAATATCTTCTTTTGCACATGTGCAATATCTGATCATAAAAGATACATAGCATTATGGGACTGAGGATCTCTGGGAAAAAATCAGCTCTTAAAGTTAAAATGTAGTTTAAGGCTTATCAGGTGATATTTATGGCACATCTTGTTAAAGGAGGAAATTATTGTTGCTTCCGTTAGTGATCAGTACAGCAGAAGTTAAAGCGTTTGTGCCTTAAAGAATTCATTCTGTTATCACTAATGTATTGTTCTTTCATACTTTTTTCTTAGTATTATCAGTACAGTGACTGCTTTCGTTTTATCATGTTAATGGACTAACTGCTACTTTATTATTGCTTAGATTCGAATTTTCCCTAAAACATTTTGGTGCGTAAGTAAAAAAAACAGTTTCTCTTATATTTGTACTATTCCTTTCTTCAGTAATAGATGGTGAACAGATTTTCATTTGGGTTTATTTCTTTGCTAGGTATAGAAGCTACATTTTTCAACATATGGTTTAGATGATGCAAAGTTCATGACATATCATTGCACCACCATCACCATCAATTAATTCCCCTTCAGGGTTTCAATGGTATTCTTGGGTGGAGATAACTGTGGTCACTTATATGTGAAAGGTTGAGTCTGTCGTTATGTACTTGGAAATTGGTACATCATGTTAGATGTGATAAAATTACAATCTTTAGGAAAATCTGTCATTCTATCTTCCTTGGAAAGATATCTCCTGGAGCATTTGGCTTTGTTTTGAATGAACTTTAGTCTTTCAAAATTTATTAATAAAATGATAAAGTAGGACTACATCTCCAGGTGATACATGATACATCTATAAAACAACTATTGCACAAAATATATGATGTTTTGATCTGTTTATCTGAGGCTATCATGAGAAGCCAGTCCATTCTTTCTTTGAATCTATGTTTAAAATATATATTATATATATTCGAGTATAAGCCCCTCTGAATATCAGCCAAGCCACCTAATTTTACCACAAAACTGCATAAAATATGTGCTGAAAAAAACTCGACTTATACATGAGAATGTATAGTATGTATTTTTACATTTAGTTTCATATATAGCTTGTGTAGAAGGAATTTTGGTGTGTAACCCATTGCCAAAATATCAAAAAATGAAATGATGCATGAGGTGTTGACATCAACCACATACATTTTATTTTTCAGGTAAGGTCCATCCCCACTTACATAGTTGACATTACTGATATGTGCTCTCAAATAAATTTCAACTCATAGGACAAGGCATAGTTTAACTGCCTCATATGGTTTCTGAGATTGCCAACTCGATGAAAGCAGGTTAGCAGGTATTTTTAGCCATCATGTGGTCAGTGAGTTTGAACCATGGCTGTCTAGAGCTGAGTCCTTAACTATTGTGCACCTGGATCTTGTTGCACCTCATTAACTAGCCCTTGCATATAAACCCAGGGTCCTTCCTTAACATCACTGTCCTTTACTATCCTCACCCTTTATATTCTCTTTGGGGTTGTCCAGCACACAATATAAACTTTGTTTTCAACATTCATCTCCTTTCCTTCTTCAAATGTATAATTACTTTTTATTCTTTCTTCTCAGCATAGAAATGAACTTCTCATAAGGACTATTTATGTATTTCCCAAACTGGGTCAATTACATCATTTTGTTGTCCCAGTTGATCTTGTCGGCACCATGATATATCATTTTAACATGGAATTGGGAAAGCCGTGTGTCCTTCTTATTCCCACTCTAGACTGAACACCTAAGTGCGAGCAATGTATATTGTAGCTAGGAAATAACAGTTGGATGGATGGATGCATGAGGGATCTTTACTTCATTGCAGATAATACACTATATACATATATGAACAGATAACCATGATCATTTTGCTCTATCTTTAGAACAAATGCAATGACTCATTCTCTTTTACATTTCCCAACCATGAGACAATTTTACTTTGATTGTTTTAACTAAAAGTGTTTGGAAGCCATAACTACGGAAAATCTCATTCTAGGCTAGGCTGATCAGTGATTTATTGTGCACACTTCAAATGGTATTTAGTAACACATAGCAGTGCTTTTTGGAAAGATTGGTCTTCTCTTATTTGATCCAATTAATGTAACATTTGAATACACGGGTACCCCTGCTGTTAAGTGGTTAGTTTTCTATTTTAGCTTTAATTAAGTGTCTTCTGTTCAGAGAGGTTTTTTTTAGTTGTTTTTAATCACAAACAAGTGAAAATGTTCTGAACATTTTGAGGTATTTTTCTAAGAATTTCAACTATATTTAGACAAAACAGGTAGTTGAAATCTTAGTCAACTCAACTACTCTCAAAATTGACCTCGTGGAATACTTACTAAAATATTTGTTTATAATTCAAAAGACACTACTTGACTATGAAAATATATTTCCCATAAAATAGTTTTATATGTCTTGAAATTGCAACTCACATTGAATTTAAATATTTTAAAAATCGACTGGAGAATAGGTACATTTAATTAGAGAACAAAAGCAATTTACATACATATATAATTTTTGAGAGTAAGTAATTTGGGTTTATGTAATTTGATATGTTTGCCATTATTTACAACCATGGAGATTCTTTATTCTGATCAAAACTCTAAATAAATATAGTATATTATTGCTAAGTTCCCTCCAGCTGGTCTCAGCTCACGGCTTCTTGGGTTGCAGCAGAAGGAACACTGCTGTTGTTGCAGCCTCACTGTGCTTGCTCATTGCTGCGACCACTGCCTCCTCGTCCGGATAAGGGCTGGCACGGGCCCTCTGCTACCAAGCATGATGTCTGGTTTCAGGACTGGCCACATATAACATCCCCAAGTTATATGAGATGAAGTCTTCCCATCCAAGTTTCTAAGGAGCCTTCTGACTCTACGTCCCCAAGTGAGTTTGTTTGTTCTTCTGCCAGTTTACGGCACTTTCAATATTCTTTGCCAACACAACAATTAAACCGTATCAATCCCCTGGCCTTTATCAGTGTTCAGTTTTCACAGGCAGAGTGGTGGCAAATGCGCTGACTGGGCTTACAACACCTGTTCTCACTGCTTCCTCTTTGCTCTTTCACACTTTCAAGAGAGTTCTTGCCCAGCAGGATTTGGCTCCATCTTATTTTTTGACGCTCATTTAATTTCATGAATGCTGCTTACATAAACATTTGCTGTGGATCCAAATACAATGAAATTCTTCACAATGTCATTTTTTCCCCTTCCTTATGATGTAGTCTACTGATTCAGTTGTGAGGTTCGCACTGAAGGGCAATATCTACTAAAGACTGTATTATTTGATCTGCACCATTAGGTGGTTCGAGTCCTCATGACTTTCAGCAAGGTCTTGTCATCTGCATGTCATAGGTCGCTACTGAGCTTTTGTTCATTCCAGATGCCGAGCTCTTCTTCATACAGCCAGTGTCTTAGATTATTTGCTCAGTGTACAGGTGGAGAGAGTGTGGCTCAAAAGGCTACCCCCTGGTGCAGACTTCTGTTGATTTTAAGTCATGCATCGTCCCCTAGTTCTGTTCTAATAATTCTTGGTCAATGTGTAGGCTCCACATTAACAAAGTTAGATGTTTTGGAATTCCAAGTCTTTACAATGTTACCTGTAGGGTGTTACAATCCACACAGATTAATGCTATCATAGCATATTTTTTAAAAGTCAACCTTTTTCTGATATTCTCTACAAAGACCTGTCTGACACCAGAACCGGCATCCTTCATTCCACATATGCTTACCTTGCTTGAGTTTTCTCACAATCTTATGCCAGTGTCTTGCTACAATTGTTTCTAGATTTTTTTCCTCTAAATTGAACTTGCAAGTGATGGTAAGGATATTGTTTGATAACTTTGATATTTTACTGGGTCTTTGGAATGAACACACATATAGATCTCTTCCTGTTGGTTTGTCAGGGTTTTAGAATTTCTTGGCATAAACTAGTGCAGGTTATCAGTACTAATCAGCTTTTAAAAAAGATTTTAATTAGTGGTCCTTTAATTCCTAAACATTTGCTTGCTTGTTTTTGTTTATGATGTCAGCGCAGTTTGCATTTCTTCCCTCAAAATCAGTTCTTTACCCTACGCTACCTCTTGCGAAGACTGACTGTAGGGAAATTTCAAAATGATTTTGGTACCAGTACTCTGTTTCTTTCATTTTATTTTGATACATCCTGTAGCATTCAATATTTTGATCATAGGATCCTTGAACATTGCATATGCAGGCTTGGAGGTTTCCTTCAATTCTTTCAGCATGAGTTATGCTTACTATGTTCCTTCCTCCTCGTTTTCTTTTTTTCTTTTAACCATTTTATTGGGGATCATATACCCATTGTGACAAGCACATTTGTACATTTGTTGCCATCATCACTTTCAAAACATGTTCTTTCTATTTGAGCTCTTGGTATCAGTTTCATTTTCCCCCTCCCCCTTGCCTCCTGAACTCTTGAGAATTTATAAATATTATTTTTTCATGTCTTACTCTAACTGATGTCTTCCTTCACCCACTTTTCTGTTGTCCATCCCCCAGGGAGGGGGTTATATGTATATCATTGCAATTGATTCCCCTTCCCCCACCCTTCCTCTTCCTTTCATGTTATCGCTACTCTCATTATTGTTCCTGAGGGTTTTATCTGTCCTGGATTCCCTGTGTTGCCAGCTCTTTCTGTACCCATGTACATGTTCTGGTCCAGCTGGATTTGTAAGGCAGAATTGGGATCATGATAGTGGGTGGGAAGAAGTATTAGAAAACTAGAGGAAAATTGTACGTTTCATTGATGGATACTGCGTTCTGACTGGCTTGTCTCTTTCATGTTACCCTTCTGTAAGGGAATGTCCAATTGTTTAAAAATGGGTTTGGGGTATCCACCCTGCACTTCCCCTCATTCACATTGATATGATTTTTTGTTCTGGGTCTTTGATGTGTGATACCTGATGCAAATGACACCTCATGATCACACAGACTGATGCTTCTTCCATGCTGGCTTTGCTACTTCTCAGCTAGATGGTTGCTTTTGTACCTTCAAGCTTTTAAGTTCCCAGATGCTATATCTTTTGATAGCTAGATACCATCAACTTTCTTCACTACATTCAGTATGTACGCATTTTTTCTTCAGTGGTCATGTCGGGAAGGTGATTATCACAGAATTCCAGGTTATTACAATAAAGTGTTCTTGCATTCAGGGAATACTTGGATAGGGGCCCAATGTCTGTCTGCCACCTTGATACTTAATATATAAATATATGTACATAGATCAATTTCCCTATTGTTATTTATAAACATATTTATACATGTACATGCATATATATATATATATAAATGCCCTTTGCTTCCTAGTTCTTTCCTTTATTTCCCTTTACTTTCCTCTTGTCCGATTATCATGTTAGGCCTTCATTTGGGTTTCAGTAATTCCTCTTGGTTACATTGCCCTTGATTGAGCTCTAGCAGGCATCCTCCTCGCCATTGATTTTAGATCACTTGTTGTTCCCTTGTCCCTAGATTTGTTAACACCACTTCCTTTCCCCTGCCTCTCCCTCTCCTGTGTCCCCCTGCAACCATTGGTCCCATTGTTTTCTCCTATGGATTGTTTACCCAACCTATCTTATAAAGATAGGCATGCAGAGCAATAATAAGCACAAAAACCAGACAGAGCAAAACAAAACAACAAAAGCAAAAACAACAAAAAAGAAAAGTCTATGAATAGTTCCACGTCTTTTTGTTGACCTTTCAGAGTGTTTTCCAGTAGAGTCTGCTGGGAAGCCACATCCTGGTCTCCAAGTCTGTTTTTGGTTTTCCCTGGGGACTTCATTGCTTTGCTCCCCTTGCTGCTGTGTTGCATGCTTTTAGAGTTTCATCATGGTGTGGTGGGGTCAAATAGGACACAGTTCTCACACTGTGAGACGTCTTGTCTCGTGCTGGGGCTGGCCCTTTGGTCTTCTCCTTGCACTGGTTTCTCTGAAGAGGAATATTATCCTTGGGACTTGGTGGACCAGGATGTGTTCCACTCTCTCTCCTTCCCTCTTCGTTTGCTCCTGTGTGGTGCTATGATCACAGGAGTCCTTACCCTGAGCTGTAGCATCAGCACTGTCTCATCCTCATTTTCTAACTATAGAATTTTCATTTTGTCTTCTCAAACTTGTGTTCAAATATTTCTATTTAGCTCTTTTTATTTGTCATTTCTTCCATTTCCCTCAGCTACTCTACATTCAAGAACAAGTTCCAATCTCTTCTGATGCTCCAAAATTCATTCTTAATGTCATCTCAAAACTCCCGTGTCTTTAGACTCCTGTGTCTTTAGACTTTAAACAAAGTGTTAAATCTAATTTTGCTATGATATCTAAATTCAGGTAGGATATATTCAAACTCATATATTGACTCTTGTGCAATTGTTTGAATTTTCTTCATATCTAATTTAATTTATATATAAGCAATTGATATTGTCTTCCACATTTATCCCCTGACCGTATTTTGTCTGGTAATATTGAGCCTCTTTGTTATTTATTTCCATATATGAAGTAAATTTTATTCCTGTCAATTCCATCAGTAAAGATCTATGAACCTAGTCACCATTTTGTTTTTAAAAAATGATATTTTTGGTAAATAAGTTGTTGGTTTCGAACAATTGTATCCTGCAATCTCCAACCTTGATTCTTATTCCACATTTTCCAAAATGCCTTCCTTTTTGTTACCAATTTTCTTTGTTGTGGTTAATAATTATTAATTCATATTTATCATATGTTTGATCATTTTCAAACTTAACATGTTAGAATTCTTCACTTTCTTTATGATTTTCTTAATGTTTGGTGAGAGTATTTGAATAATATTTTTATTAGTTTATCTTGTAGTCACATAGATATTATTGGATCACAGACATCATTGTATGTCAAAATAAATCTTGAAAAGTCCTTGTTGATGATGGAGGTGGTGCAATTCTTCTTACGTGTTCCAATCTCATCATTGCCAAGTACACTGTGGCCTGATGCAAAATGGCCAGTTTGAATTTCAGCTCAGCAATGCCTAGGATATTGATCTTTATCCCACATCTGTGATTCCCAATAATGGTGAATCATATTTTATGCACATTCCAGTTACTAGTTGATGTTAGCGTCCACTTATTCTCAATTTGAGTTGTGCCCCATCCTCAAATAAAAGTCCTGAAAGCTTCCCACTATGTTGCTAAGTTTAATTCTGAGGAGACATCTCCTCCCAAGTCATGTTTTGAATGCCTTTCAACCTGAGGAGCTCATTTTCTGGTGTTATATTTGATGATGTTCAGTTGATATTCATAATTGTCTCAGGATAGTCTCTCAGAAGTGGTCTGTCTCTTCCTTTTTTCTAGTCTATTCTTAGTCTGAAAAATCCACTGAAACTTACTTATCATGTGACCTCCTGGTACATATAAAAGGCAGTCGGTATAGCTGCAACAAATCACCGTCGCATGACAACCTGACAGATGCAGAAGAAATAAATACTGTGGCAGGCATTCCTCCGTTGCTTATAATTTGTAGACCTTTTTGATACACCAATGTAATATTAACATTGCAACACATACACTGCTTAATTTATCTTGTATTGGAAAACAATTTAGTTAAATGAAATATTTGAACATTTTTTGGAAAAATCACTAAAAATGATTTATGGTATTTATATAATGAATTAGTTTGTGAAATTTTTGAAAAGAAAATACAGCTTTAAGCGATGACATAATCAAGTTTTAATTATACATTAAATTACTTTTACTTGTCTTCGATTGTGTTCAGTACATATTCAAATGGTACAAAATTATACAACAAAATGTTTAAGATTAATTTGGCTATCACTTTAAATGAAAATAGATGAAAACTACCCAAATGTGGATTCTAAATAGCCCATGTGCTCTGTATTTCAGCAGTGCCAAAATTTTTAGGAATTTATAATAGCTTATTCCTTAAATGAAATTCTTTTTTTAAAAAAATCTTTTTATTGGGGCTCATAAGGCTCTTATCACAATCTGTACATACATCAATTGAGCAAAGCACCCTTATACATTCGTTGCACTCATCACTCTCATAATTCACCTTCCACTTGGGTTCCTGGAATCAGCTCGGTTTCCCTTTTTTTCCCCCCCATTCCCCTCCCTCCCCGATCCCACCCCTGGTCCCTTGATAGTTTATAAATAATTATTATATCTTATCTTTTACTCCCCGGCGTCTCCCCTCACCCGCCTCCCCCTTGCCAATCTCCCAGAGAGGAGGTTACACATTGATCTCCGAGAACGGTTCTCCCTTTCTACATGCCCTTCCCTCCTGGTGTCGCCACTCCCACCGCTGGTGTTGAGGGGTTCGTCCGACCTAGATTCCCTGTGCCTCCAGATCCCCACTGCACCGCTGTACATCCTCTGGTATAACCAGGTCCGCAAGGCAAGGTAGGATTGCGGTCATGATGATTGGGAGGGGAGGAAGCGTTCAGGAACTAGAGGAAGGTTTTGAGTTTCATTGTTGCTACACTGAACCCTGTGTGGCCCATCTCCTCCTCACTACCCCTTTATGTTGTAAATTACTAACATAAAATTCATTATTTTGCACTCAAATTCATTTTGGGATCACTTATAACTGATCTCTACTGAGAAGCTGTTACCTGTGCTGACAATCTGTGTACCTCACATATCAATTTTCAATGTTCTTCTATCCTTTTCTGAGCTAATAGTATTGAAATCTTGGGTTTTGCTTGTTTTCCGAAGTTCCTTACCACTGCCTTCTCATTATTAGATTTAATATTACATTTCTGTCCTTTATCATCTTTAACCCGTGTGAACATTTAGTCCCATGAATCACCCTTCTCCACGGAATTTGCTTTCCTTGACTTCAATAATTTTCTCATTATGTTCTTAGTCTGTTTTATGGTATCTATTTGTGCATATTCCCCGGAATCACAGAGCTTCCCAGAGAATCTACTCCACTCTTTTCTCTTCTGCACATTTCCAATCTGATAAAGACATTAATTTTCCCCCTATAACTGATTCTGCTTCCTTTATTTTCGCATTTTCTGATTTTTCTCATGAGTTTTAAAGATGAATTTCAAAATGCTTGTTTATCATCTACACATAAAGGCAGTATGTTCTTAGCTGTACACTTTCTTACCATTTTCCACTAAAATACTTACTGCATGTTCTATCCCGTCAACAAATTAAAATGTCTCCAATTTATTTCATTCTTACTCATCAGGCATACACATTCAACTCCCAATTCTGCTAAAATGTTATTTGATGGTGACCTCCTTTATCCATTCCTATTTTTTGTTATGAACTTTTATGGACTTTCACAGGCATATTCTTCGATATCCATTTATCCACTCCTCAACATATTCTCCATACTACTACTAGTAATCTCCTGAAAATATCAGTATTGTCCTACAATCTACTTACTCAAAAACAAAAATAAACCTTGCTTAGCTTCCTGTTGCCCCCAAATTTTCAGGTTTCTCAGCAAAGATGGGTAAATCTTGTCCCAAATTCCTGTTTCATATATATCTTCTTATCATGTTAGTCATATAAACATTTCCAAGTTTCTGTGCATATTCAAAAGTGTTTGTTATTGTTTCTGTAGTTTGCTGTGTTCACTGCATTAGTCCAATTTGGAGTTCAGTTACCTGTTCTTTGTCTCTTTTCAGTTTTCAAAATGCTAATATTTCCTTTCTTAAGAAGCTTTATTCAAATCCTATTCACTCAGTTTCAGTTAACTTCTGAAATCAAAATAGCTGTTCCTTTCTCTGAACTTATATAATATAATGTATAATCTGTTTCTCCCCCACTCATTTGCATTTGTGCTCACTCTGAGTTACTGTGAACAGGACTTTAACAGTATGTTTGTCATTACAACTAAATGTTTGTCACTACAACTAAAACTTAAAATAATACTAGCATTATTCACTTGAAAACATCAGAAAAACCCAGATGATGAATACATGAACCAATGAATATAAAATATTAATTCAGATTAATAATATTTTTCTATTCACTTGTTTTAGCCAATTGACTATCACTGCTTATACTTATGATGTCAAGTACTTTAAATGGAACCCTGAGAGTAGCAAAGCACACTTTTGAAGAGTCTAGCTTCACCTAATTATTGGTAATAACACTGTTGAGCTATCATTTTCATAAGCCTTGTGTTAGCCTGGGTAGACTAGAAAATCAAATCCAGGAATATTTATGTATGTATAAGAAATAGTTTTATATCAAAGAGTAAGTCCAATATTAGCCCATGTGTCCAATATCAGTCTATAAATTCCTCTTCAGACTCATATAACACATGCAATAATGCCGAATGCAGCAAGATCACAGGCCAGTGGATGGAAAGTCTTGTGGATCCAGCTTCAGGGGAAGCATTTCAGAGCTGGCATGGGTCTCCAGGTGGCTCCTCCAGCTCCAGGGCTCTGTCTGCCATCAGCATAGCTCCATGTGGCTTGTTGACTGGAATGTGAAGGAGAGAGAGAGAAAGGGAGAGTGAGAGCTATCCACCTCTTCTGATGGCAGAATCAAGTAAGAAACTCAGAATCCTCATGAGAAATCCATGCTCACAAAGGAGGGATCAATCAGGCTGACCTGATTGACAGGCTAGACTCTATCCCATTTTTCTATTTATCAATTTGACATGATGTAATTAATTAGGTAACTACAACAGATCTTGTGTACTTGACACTTTACACAACTCTTTAATCATATATAATTCTTAAAACAAGGAAAATACTAAATTAATATTTCTACCTAACAGGAAATACTAAAATGCATGTGTGCCAGCCTCCTTTAAACATAATATTCTATAAGTAACAAAACAACAATATTCTATGCATAACAATTATAATTAAATGAACACATACACCTTAATCCTATAATCCTATTAATATATTCCCTCACCTACAAAAGCTTGTAAACCAGCCATTTTAGGCCTTTTTTCACCCAATTTTCAATATCCAATTTCTATACTGCCCACTTACATCCACCACCCAGTGCTCTGAGGAGACAAGCATGGTTTTTGATGTGATGAATATTCATTCCAGTGTTAAACTTGTGAATCGGCATCCATAAACAGAGTCAAGTCAGGACAGGCTATCCATAAAGTAAGCAGCAATATGCACAAATTCACAGGCTCAAAAATATTATCTTCATCTGGTCAGGTTCTGGTCAACTCAATGTGAGCCTCTTCACCAAAGTGACCATTGCCCACCTTGCCTTTCAACCATGTACCCCATCACCAATTCTGAATAACCCTAGCCCCCTTGTACTAGGCCATGAACGTCAGACCAGTCAACCAACTCTTTTCTTCTCCTCTAGTCCTTGTGAACCAGGTCCATCTGTGTTAGTGGCCAGCCTCAACCTGTCTCTTTATTGCTGCAGTTTTTCTACTTCCACTCAAAAAGTGGATCCAGGTGGTCACCTAGCAAGCATCTGAGCTTGCCCACAAGCTCCCTTTAACATTCATTCCTAGAGAGGAGAGTTCCTTCTTGGCTTCATATTTTTCTGAAAAAATTAATCAAGTAAACAATGTGGCATAATCTGACCTTCAACTAGACAAAGGAAAACTACCATAAGGCAGAGTTCAAACAAGCATTCAATCCCTAGCTTCATGATTTGTTTCTCTAGTACCCCACTCCTGGTACCACTATGTGTTAGTCTGGGTGGACTAGAGAAACAAATCCAGGGACACGTGTATGTAAAAGCAAGAGCTTTATATCAAAGAATAATTGTATATTAAGAAAATACCTCAGCCCAGTCCAGATAAATCCATAAGTTCGATATTAGCCCATATGTCCAATACCAGTCTATAAATTCCTCTTCAGACTCATACAACGTACAACACATGCAGTGGTGCCAAATGCAGGAAGGTCACAGGCCAGGGGGTGGAAGGCATTGTAGATGTTGTGGTGGTGGAACTATCTCAGCTCTGGTGTGGGTCTCCAGGTGGCTTCTCCAGCTCTAGGACTCTGATCACCGTCAGCATAGCTCCACGTGGTTTGTCAACAGGAATGTGAAGGAGAGAGAGAGAGAGAGAGAGAAGAGAGAGAGAGAAAGAGAGAGAGATGCATCTCTTCAGATTTTCGAATCAAGAGAGAAGTTCCCAGAATCCTCATAAAAGGCCACACCCACAAGGAGGGATCAGTCAGGCTGTGATCTGATTGACAGGCTAGACTCCACCCCTTGGTTCTATTTAGCAAGTTGGCATGAAATTATGCAACTACCAATGTCTTTAAAGAAATTGGAAATTCTGTAACTTAATAGCCTATTGAATGACAGAGATATTTGGATTAAAGCACTGCTTAATCCAAGGAAATGTAGGAATAATGCCAGTTTACAAAGCGGGCTTGAAAGTACTAGGCAGCTTGCACATATCCCAGCAAAATGCTAGGATTCAAAATGGAACTGAGTTCTTAGAAGAGGATTAGAGCACTGACCAAAAACTTATCCAGGCTTTGCTCTAAAAACCCTACCAATGCAAGGGGAGTTAGAGAGAATGCAAGTAGTGAGAAAGTGTGTCATGTTTGACCCAATCTGAGTGCAGTAACCTAATCTCAGATCTCGTGCTTGTATGTTTGAGTTTGTGACATCTGCCAGCCTTAGCCAAGGTTCAATGAAAAATATAAATGGGGTTGAGTTTTCTGGCTGGAAATAATATTACACTGTTGAAAAAGATATTAAATACATGGAATTCGTCTCAAAAATCACCACTTTACCTATGACCATTTAGAACGTTTCAATTATTTAATAATATTGTATATTGAGTATTCAAATATTTAGTGGCAAAATAATTTTTAAACTATTCAATGATTCAAAGGTTTTGCTTTAATCAGCTCAGTGGTTATTCCATTCCATATGATGTCAGCCCAAATTAGAGTGTACCTAAGCCTGCAGTGGACTAGACCACCAAAGCGGATGACTCATGTAGCTCAAATTTGGCATTGGCTTTCAATAGAAGCTGAGCCAAATCTGTCAACAAATGACTCACTTCCTCTCTATGGGGCCTTTGCACATAGCAAAGGCATCTCACAGCAAGTTACCCGGTTTCCAGTAGGAAGTATCTTCAGAGAACCAAAGCAGGAGCCACAGATCCTTTAAAAATCAACACTAAAGGTGACCTAGTGCTATATGCTGTGGATCCAAAAAGCAAAGTCTACCTCAGATTCAAGAGATTGGGGAACAGACTGTATTTTAACAAAAGACACAACAACAACAAAAATCACAACCATCTTTAGTCTGACCTAAGTGTGTTCTGGATAATGCTATGCCATAGAAACAATTTGGATAAAAGAAAAAAAAGTTGATATCACCATGTAAACATTATATTCACAAATTTTGAGAGTGGACAAAAACTGTGTAATATATGAGGTTTTGGAGAAACCACATCATTCTGTTGAATTATAATGAACAGATTGTCAATTAAAACCATCGTTTTTATATGCATCTGCTACTTGTCATAAACACCCTATACTTATTTTTATATTTGAGCATTTGTTGGATCAATAACTTGCGCTTCTTTCCAAAAGTTATCTGAGATTTTTGTATGACATAAATAATTATAATTTAACTAATGTCAATATTAGTAAGAAACATGCTCAGAACTCACTAACTTTTAATATTTAGAAAATTAAAATTCATTAGACATTATTTAGGAATATGTTTTCTGTTAGCAGCCATGCACTTTTAGTTGTATGTCGTTGTTTATGAGTGCCATCAAGCTTGCTCTGACTCATTCTGACCCGATGTGCGATCGAATAGTCCTATGGCATAGTGGGTTGCTAGTCGGCTGTTAACCGCAAGGTCAGCGGTTTAAAATAACTTGCTCCTCCATTGGAGAAATATGAGGCTTTCTGCTCCCATAAAGATTTACAATTTTTGAAACTCAGCAGGAAAATGCTGCTGTCTTCCAGGGTCGATATGATTGAGAACTTACTCAGTGGCAGTTGGTTTGGTTTGGGTGTAGTCCTGGGCCAATGTCACAACAATAGTTATGTTTGAGTCCATTATTGCAATCATTGTGTCAACATTTCTCATTGAGGGTCTTTTTATTTTTTACTGACACTCTATTTTACCAAGCAGGATATCTGTCACCAGGGACTGGTTGCTCATGATAATGTGTGCAAAATACTCGAGATTGAGACTCATCATCCTCCAGTCCAAGGAGCATTCTGGCTACCCATCTTCCAAGATAGATTTGTTTGTTCTTCTAGAAGTCCACAGCATCTTCAATATTTTTTACCAATGTAGCATTTCAAAGACATAGCAATTCTCTAATCTTCCTTATTGGCTGCTCAGAGTTTCTGTGCATATGAGATCACTGAAGATACTAAGGCTTGGGTCAAGTATATAGAGTTTGCACACTCTAAAGAGGTATTTTGCAGTGAGTTTGTCCGAGGCAGGACTGTGATAGTTAGATTTTATGTCAAGTTCACTGAGTCAGGATTCTCATTGGTATGACATTAAGGCCTAGTAATCCTCCGTGATTTAACCTAATTCAGTGTAATCAAATCCATAATGGGATCTGCTATGAGAAGCTAGTCAATTGCAAGATCAGGATAAATTATAACCTCTCTTGCCTAAAATACAGTCCTAATGCAATAGGAAGGAAGTTTCTTAGGGTGTGGCCTCCTTCCTATATGAGTGGAAAGTGTGGAAAAGCATGGTTCCTTTTAGCTGGGTCTAGATCCTGAAAGTGGCTCATCAACCTTTGGTGCTTTGCACTTGAGCTGTATTAAGCTGTGTTCTCTAGTAAAGCAAAACAACTGTTGCTTCTATTTGTATATATAGCAATTTATTTCAAGAACATGGCTCACACAATGTACCTCAGTCTTAAGAAAATGAGTTGGATGTTTGTCCTGCCTCCTGTAGGTTTGCGCACTGACGAATCTGGGAGTTACATGAACAACAGAGTCGGTATGATAGAGGAAGCTAAATCCAAGATCAGCAGGTTAGGTCCATGGCTAGAGAGGCAAATGAATCTTAGGGCGAGAAGCCACATTGCAGGTGAGATGACAGGTTGCTGGTGGCTCCTGGAATCAATAAGTATTATGGTAGGCCATTGGCTCAAGTCAACAGAATCAGATGTTGATAGATCCAGACCCAGCAAGAAACAAACAAGAGTCCCCTTGGGGTTACTTATACAGGAAGTTGGTCACACCCCTGAGAAAAGTGCTTTTAACTTCATCAGGGCTGAGTATGGTGTGAAATCCCTCCTAATCCTTCCACCACTGCTTGGCTGCTGAGATACTATTTAACATATCATCTGGCTTGCCTACCAAGGATTCATTTGCTTCTCTAGTCACAAACCTAACCAACTGACCTTACATTCTTCTGCCTCTGCAGCCACCAGTTTGGGGTGTTTCTGCTGATCTTGAGTTCATTAGCCCCGGAAGCTATGTGACTTAGGAGAAGTCCCCAGCTCAGCGTCTAACCCACAGACTTGAACGCTTCCTGAATTCAGACTAGATTTGCCCGTGTCTACCCATGTGCGAGTCTCACTCTCTCTCCATATATTTGTTTGTGTGTATTTATGTGTGTGTGTGTGTATATATATATATATATATATATATATATATATATATATATATATATATATATAGTTTTTCTTCTCTAGAGAACCCAGGCTGAACAAATACATTGTTTGATATGTCTTATTTAGTTATTATTTATTCATTCTTTTATAGTAGTCTGTTAAATTAATCTTTTGCAGATTTTCCCAATGCAAGAAATACATTCTATTGTTTATATGTTTATTTTCAGTGCTCGATACCTCTGTTTTATACATAGACATTGAAGATCCAAGTAAAGTGAACTTCTTGAAAACACATACTTTTCTGTTTATCATAATGTTGCTTATTGGTTGTGAAAATAGATGTATGCTGATCTGTAATCCATATGGAAGACTGTAGTGATTGACCTTTATATTTAAAGGCTTCAATCAAGTCCTCTTCACTTTAAGCAAGCATGATTGGGTACAGGTTATTAATGAACCATCGGGCTATCTTGATGTCGTGTTCTTCTTCATGTAGTCCAACTCTTCTGATTATTTGCTTGGCAAACAAGGGTGGTAAAAGGATGCAAACTTGACACATGTTTCTTGATTTTAAACCACATAGTATCGCTTTCTATGTTCAAACAATCTCTCTTGGTTTATGTACCAGCTCCAGATAAATACAAATAGTTTTTCTGAAATTCCCATAGGAGTCATGGTGGCCTTGTAGGTTGCTTGCTGGAGGTGCTCGACTACAAGGTTAGCAGTTCAATGCCACCAGTTGCTTCACAGGAGAAAGATTTGGTTTTCTACACCCTTAAAGGATTATAGTTTGGCACAAGGGAAGGTCTACTCTGCACTACAGGGTCTCCATGAGTCAGACACTAATTCACAGTGAGTTTGGTTAGTTTTAGAATTGTTATTCTTCTACCATGATGCAAAGCCACAGTGTTAGACATGATTTGTTAAGAACAACACTGACCAATACATTTATGTTGTCAATGAAACACCAATAAGCATCTTTCTGTTATTCTTTAGTTTCAGCTAAGATCTATTTGACATAAGCAGTAATATTCCTTTTGTCATGTCCTTTTCTACATGAGTCTTGAATTTCTGATAATTTTGTCTATATACTCCTGCAACCATCACACGCACACATACATGTCTATATATATTCTGTGAAGTTTTACTTGCATGTGATACTAAGGACATTGTGTGAGAATTCCACAGTTTGTTTGATCACCTTTCTTTAGAATGTATACAAGTAGGATCTTTTCTTTAGCTAGCTAGCTGTCTGCCAATTTTGGGGGCATAACAATGAGTGTTTTCAAAATTGCACTCATTTGTTGTAACACCTCAACTGGTAATCTGTCAATTCCTGGAGTCTTATTTTTGCTAATGCCCTTCAATGAACCTTGCACTCTTTCCTTCAATGTCATTGGTGTTGAAATATGAGTTTTTCAAAAATATTTGTGTAACACCAAAGATAAAATCTACACTATTGCTTTCAAAATTATACCATCTTTGTTATTTTTATCTTTATTACTTTTGAATTACACAGATTTAACTTGATGATTTATTTATATTATCATTTTAAAGGTTAAGGGTTCAATAATTTTTTTAAGATTTGTAAAATATACTTCTATTAAAAATTAAGAAAATGTTAACAGAATAAATACATTTGTTTTTATTTAACAGACTAAGTAAGAGAAAATTGTGAGGAATTTTCACCATTTGAATGTTCTCAAATCACAAGTTTTAAATTATACTTAAAATTATTTTTTTCATTTATGAATCATTGAATGAATGAGATACCTAAAGATGGAGGAATAACTGTAAATCTGTGAAAATATTCGTTAAATGTATTATTTCTCAGATTATTGCTTAGATGTGTAGTTGTCTGAGAAGTAGTAGCAACTTCTTTCCTTCTGAAGCATTTTTATCCTAAGTCATACCTAAATGCTTCACATAACCCTACTTAATATTTTTTCTAAAAGTGATGTTTAAGTGTTAAGGATATTAATTTCTAAGTGGCTCACATTTTCTATTCTTATTTTAGATTTTATTCCTATATTTTATTTTTGTTAATGTAACATCAACCTATATACAATATTCAGGAATAAATGAAAAATATAATTGGTTTGAAGAAAATTTTCTGGCAATATTTTTGTTAAAAGACATTATTTATTAAGCAAAAATCAATTTTAATAAATACAGGTAAATGAAATAAACTTTATAAACTGGTACATTTGGGAACTGATTGAAATGACTGTAGTTTGGAACTATTTCCCCTTTTAAATGCATGCTAATGACTCGAACTAATTACACTTCCAAAATACGCCATGCTCTGATGTGACAGTATGCTTTAAAATAATCTTATTTTTCGTTAATTTAGTTGGATATGTGTGTGTATCTATAATGTTATGCGCAGTTATATAGATAAATAATTATTACTTTAAATTATAATGAACTTTTTAATTATATACTTCCACCAGCAAACTAGTTCATTATTTAGTATATGCTTAAGTCAGTATGTGCTATTTTACATCATGCATGATGAAATGACAGGACTATATGGCATGAAAGTTTAGTATTATGCAAAATATATAATTTGACTATTGTTACTGATATTAAGCAGTCTAAATAAATCTATAAACTAAATTAGTATTAAAAATCAATCTCTGGGCTTATGTATAGGCAAAGCATTTTATTAGAGTATTGGTTTGTTTTGCGGAAAATACAGACATGTAATACAACAGGGATGAAATAATGCTATGCTCTTTAAACAATGATCTGTTTGACGATGCCTAAAGTATTTACGAAATACACTTCAATACTTTGTAACCTCTCTTTCCTTTACAAATATTCTGATTGGCATATATTTCCAAAATCAGCAAGATACATTTAACATTTTTTCTTCTCAATCCCTGATTTCATGGAAAGATTCTCTATGTGAATTGCTTTCCATCCATAGAAACTGAAATTTCAACTTTAATTATTTTGGAACTTAGATGCTTCATTTTTCAGTTATAAAGCCAAGTTGTTGTCCAACTCAGAAAATTTACGAATGTGGCTTAACTTTTTGGCAGTTACCTATCTATATAACTATCTGTCAGGTTGCTGTTCTATGGAGGCTCACCTGTCATTATGATCCTAGTGGACGTGTCATGCACATTTCCAAAAGCACAGGGGCATGCAAGCTGAACTGGTTTCAGTAGTGCCAACTACGAAGAACCAATAGCCTGTCCACTTCTGAGACATGAGACAATCACAATGATGTAGGACCAGCCGGGGAACATTGCCAGATAATGAAACTCATGGGTAGCAGTGGAAAGCTGTCAGATACAGTCTTGGAAGATGAGACTCTCAGGTTGGAAGGGCCTCAAATACGAGATCCATATTTGTAACTATTCCACAAATAGGTGAGCCAGCAGATTTGGATATTGTAGAACAAGCATTATTAATATCACGGGAAGGAATATTTTCTCTGAAGATCATCTTAAAAAGGGCAACATTATGCGCATTGTCTTAATAAGCATTTCTAATATTTTAGCTTGATTGTGCTTAAAGCCTTTTAAATCTATATATATTTCCTCGATATGGAATTAGAGAGACTTATTTATCAATATATTTTTGTGTAGGGGGCATATAGTACTTTTAATCTTGCCTAATTTGAAGATAATTGACTTTGAGGTTGGGGTTGGGTTTTTTTACTGTGCTGTTTTAAATGGAAGGGGTTCTGGTGGCACAGTGGAGTATGTGTCAGCTTAGAGCTGCTGATCAAGAGTGGTTCAAATCCACCAGTCACTCCACAGGAGAAAAGATTTGGATATTCGATCCCATACACATTTATAGTTTTGGAAACTCACCTGCTCCTATCAGACTGCTGTGGGCAGGAATCAACTTCACAGCAGTGAATTTTTGAGTTTTGTTTGAATGGGAAGTTGCCCTTTGACATTTCAGGAGAGATTGAGACTAAATATCAATGCAGATTTCAGAATATCTATTGAAGAGTAGTTACTGATCCTACCTTATGGAAGTGGGCATCTTTAATAAGCCTCTATATAATGATTATGTGCCTAGAAGTGGGGAAAACTGACACAAGGCATGCATGAAAAGCAAGTTTATTTCCTAGCTCCCATGTGGCTGAGCGGCTAGTTATTGACAGACTCTAGGCTTGCTATCGCAGAGAAACTGGACAGATATGATGTCATCTGTATGTATACTCTGTCTGCCAGGAATTCGTCAATTTATCGAGATAATAGATTTATTTGAAACTTTAAAAATATCTACAAAGGTTGAGCTACTTTTCCAATAGAATTGAAAGGTTACATTTAAATGGAAAAAAGAACTAGGTATCCTAGGTAACCAAGTATGTTAGTCTAGGTTGTCTAGAGAACAAAGCCAGTGACACAACACACAAATATGTGTTAAGAAAAATCTTCAGATCACAAAGTGATTTTATATCGAAAAAGAATCCCAGCTAAGTCCAACTTAAATCGATGGGCAAGATGCTACCAGCTGAATCCCTCTTCGACCTTCCTTAGTTTCAGACGGATGGCACGTAAAGAGGAAGCAGGCTGCAGTGGAGTCGTAGCAGTGGTTTCAGAGTCACGTAGCTCCAGGGTCGCTGGAGTCATGGCACTGTGCTGAAAGTTCTCTCGATGTGGGGGTGCCCGTGAAGGTAGGCACAGAGGTAGGCAGGGCACAGCGAGAAGGTATCAGTCTCATTCATCAAAAGCCATGCCCCAAGGAGGCACCATCAGGCTATGATCAGCTTGACAGGTTAGACTCCATCCTTGCATAAAGCACCAGGATCACTGCCATAGCGAATGTTCCTCTCATGCTGCCTCCTGTGCCTGCTGTTTTGTGGATATCTAAGCAATGGAAATGCAAAATAAGTACACTAACAACCACAACATTTGTGATCGCAGTTAATTCATGAAAATAATTGTTTCTGAATGTCTGTATGCATGGGCGTATACAAACATACTTAAATGAGAAAAGATTTACTTCAAGTATAGTTCTAGACATTTCTTTTTTATTATGCTAAATCTAAAACTTTGGATATGTTATCAGGAAAGACCAGTCCTTAGAAATGGACATCATGCTTGGTAAAATTGCGGGTCAAGGAAAAGAGGAAGACATTCAACGAGACGGATTTGCATAGTGACTGCCACCCTGGGCTCAAACATCCCAATCAGTGAGGATGGTGCAGAAGTAGGCAGTGCTTCCTTCCCTTGGTTGCCATAGCAACACAATGAGTTGGACCAGACTGGAAGGCACTCAACAACAGTTGTGTGTAGCTGTGATGCTGAAAACCACAGGGACGGGAAAAGAGGAGCTAACTGTTGGAATGCTGGAATATGCTTAGGGCTTTGTCTAGAAAATATTTATTTTTCTAGTGACATTAAAAACAAAAATTTAAAAAATAAAAACAATGTTGATTATTGGCACCGGACTGGGCAGTGTTTCTGTTGTACATTGGGTCACCGAGTCAGAACTGACTTGATGATACTCAACACCAAACAAAAATGTAAAACAAGTAATAAATAACAGTTCCAACAACATATATTAAAAAAGAAAGATAAATATGCTTATTAATTAAACAAGACTTGGCTACCGATATTGTTCACTGTTTATTGATTCGTTATGTGGACAGAGTGTGGGTTTCACACAATTGAATATTTGACTTCATGACTATGCCAAAAATGTTTTGAAGATTCACTTTCATTTTTTAATATTAGCACTTTGATTTTGTTTAAAATCAGTGCATAATTATGTTATAATTATATAATTTATATAATTCACCTTTATTTTATATACTTTAAAATTTTATAAATGTATATTAATGAAATTTAGTAAATTAAAAATGTGAAATTATATCTTATTTTATATATGTATTAATAAATTGAAATATAAATTATATAATTTATATAAATCACTTTTATTTTTGAATATTAGTGCTTTGATTTTCTTTAAAATCAGTGTATAATTATAAATTATACATATCAATTGTTTAATTTGAGAAATGAAAAGATTGAAAAGCAATAAAATATTGAATTTTCTTCCCTCCTGGTTTTGTAAAACTAGATTTACCTGGGGCAAGTAAATTATCTGGTAATTTTGCCTTGTCTTCGCCATTTAATCATAGTTTTAGTTCATCTGAGTTTAATTATTACTTTGCTGGGCTTCATTAGGTGAGTTTTATCCTGTTCAATCTATATCTTCTTTTTACACAGAGAAATGATTATTTTATCTATGTTGCTCCTTGTGATCCTTTTGGGTTTGTACAGTAGAGACTAAGCTGCTTCTACTGAAATGATCACATTGAAAATGAATAATTCATAAGTTTTTGTTTTGTATAGTTCTTCATGTACCTCATTGGCTAGAGCATGGTTAGTGTGCGTATGGTGTTTTTACCTCTTTTCATGGAAACAGCAGCAAACCAGATACTAGCTGCAAAACACAGCTGTTAGATTTTGTACTTTTATGCCCAAAATGTAATCTGAAAGCTTTAGAGTATGTTAACAAACTGCCTATCTACCTCTGAAAAAGCACAGCTTAGTCTGATATCAATTCATGACGGTTTGTAGCTATGCCCAATCTCTTCATTAAGTAAGTAGCACTATAAAGTGACCATTGAAACCACACAGGAGCTATTGGCAATCTATGCAAATTCTTTATCCGTTCCACAGGCTACGGTTTTTACTTTTATACTGTGAGATCAATGGATAGTACTTTTATCTCTGTATACACCGTGAAAATTATCCATTGCCTGATATCAATTTTGCTTTAGGTCTTTAGGCTTGTGGCCCAACCATGAGGAAGGGGATTATGTATAGGATTAATACTATATATGTATACTGCTTCCTGCTTTTCTTTCAAATTATTATTCATCTTCATTTTACAAGTGCATGTATATTCATTTGTTTGTATATCATATATACATCATTTTAGCATTTTATCT